>NC_068429.1:34158576-34458576 GCF_023373465.1 Oncorhynchus keta
TAGTTGTAGGCTAGTTTGCAGCGGCTGCAGCAGGTGTTATCGAAGAGAATGTTGTTCATTTATTAGCTTGTCCCTTTTCAAGACTAACTTGGCTGTTCCACTGGATGCCATAAGGTGTATGCACCAAGGCGGTGTCCCGTTCCTGTAGGTTCATGCTCTACAACATCCGCAGAGTACGACCCTGCCTCACACAGGAAGCGGCGCAGGTCCTAATCCAGGCACTTGTCATCTCCCGTCTTGATTACTGCAACTCGCTGTTGGCTGGGCTCCCTGCCTGTGCCATTAAACCCCTACAACTCATCCAGAACGCCGCAGCCCGTCTGGTGTTCAACCTTCCCAAGTTCTCTCACGTCACCCCGCTCCTCCGCTCTCTCCACTGGCTTCCAGTTGAAGCTCGCATCCGCTACAAGACCATGGTGCTTGCCTACGGAGCTGTGAGGGGAACGGCACCTCAGTACCTCCAGGCTCTGATCAGGCCCTACACCCAAACAAGGGCACTGCGTTCATCCACCTCTGGCCTGCTCGCCTCCCTACCACTGAGGAAGTACAGTTCCCGCTCAGCCCAGTCAAAACTGTTCGCTGCTCTGGCCCCCAATGGTGGAACAAACTCCCTCACGACGCCAGGACAGCGGAGTCAATCACCACCTTCCGGAGACACCTGAAACCCCACCTCTTCAAGGAATACCTAGGATAGGGTAAGTAATCCTTCTCACCCCCCCAAAAGATTTAGATGCACTATTGTAAAGTGGCTGTTCCACTGGATGTCATAAGGTGTATGCACCAATTTGTAAGTCGCTCTGGATAAGAGCGTCTGCTAAATGACTTAAATGTAAATGTAAATGTAATGTAATTTGTAAGTCGCTCTGGATAAGAGCGTCTGCTAAATGACTTAAATGTAAATGTAATGTAATTTGTAAGTCGCTCTGGATAAGAGCGTCTGCTAAATATGTAAATGTAAATGTAAAACTTTCAACAAGAAGTTGATTTAAAACTTATCATCTGGTGAGGGGAAAAATACAAAAAAAATATATTAAAATGTCTAAAAAACTAAAGTCTAAAAAGACTAAAAAAGTCTACAACAATCCTTAAACCACATCAGGAGACCATTCTTTAGGTCTGAGAAAAATATACTGAGTGGATCTCTCTCTCAAATGGCAATTTGAGCTCATTGGATAGAACTTGAAATGCTCGGGGGCTGGCCCACGTGAGGGGAAATGTAGAGAAAAGGGTTCCGCACAGCTTCTCATTCAATTTAGGGATCACATGGCTAATTGAGGTAAGAAAGTAATTCTTCTTATAGATTACGCATGTATAAACTATACATTCACACATCCAGCCCAAAGTAGGAGATAATTTTTTTTTTAATCGTACTCATCGCCAAAGTTCCGGAGCATGTCTTGAAATTGCCATTCATTTTATCATTACATTTTGTCAGGGAGTCAGCTACTGTGCAGAAGGCTCTCAGCTAGAAAATGCTTGTCTAGACGTATGAAGGAGACAGTAAGCTTCTTGTGGGTTTCCTAAGTGGGACCTTGTTATGACAATCAATATAATGTAAATCTCACTATAATAAGGTATCCTGCTGATATGGATTATAATTCTAAATAGAGAAGCGATATTATATTTATTCATTTGCTTAGGCTTAGTTTGAATTATTACTAATGCCTCAACATTGCAATAAGACCAGAGAACATATGAAAATATGACATAACTGACACTATCCACCCACACACTGCCAAGGTGAATGAGTCTGAATATACCATGCTCCTCATCTCCATATCTGGATCTAAGCTTAATGCTACTTTTAACAAGCACACTTGCCTGAAGTGCTGACTGTCATATTCCTCGGCCCGCCTCTGAAGTCTATCTATTAATTTGGAGCTCGACCCATCTTTTAAATTCTAGTACAGCTCCTCTACCCACACGCTCTCACCCTTCTGCTTACAGCAGCACTTTACTACTGGAATGCACAGGCCCAATTACCAGGCCCAGTCATCACCTCAGCCACCACCTCAAGGTGTCAACACCAATATATCTATAGTTGAGGGTTCCCCAACTGGTGGCTCGTGGGGCTGAATTTGGCCCACGGGTGATTTTATTTGGCATGACAAGTTTTCTGAGCAAAAAATTATAATGATATTTGTTTTTTTTCATAAACGGACATAAAATACTATAAAACACCAGGAAATCATCTCCAAGTTATTTTAATTGAAGAAGTCTGTTGTCAAGTATTCCCGCACCTAATGGAGAGACGGGTGATCATATATAAATGTAAGCAAGGTTAGAAATTATGATGTTTTAGTCAAACATATCTCTTTGGGCTTCTTGTGTCTAATTCGCAGTCTACAAATGGTTTATAATTATGATCCGGCCCCCCGACCATCTGTTAAAGAAGAAATCTGCCCACAGCTGAATCTAGTTGATGGTCCCTGCCATAGTATGTTGTGGGAAACAACTCTCTTATTCTGAATATTAGGACTCAGTCATAAATTGAGCATCTTGCCTAAAAAGTTGTCGTTCATAAAATTTGTATTATTACTGATTCCAAGTAATATTGTATGTATATTTAATCGTAAAACTATTCCCTTTCATAAGTATCTTTTGCTACAGTAAAGAATTTGACCACCCAGTTGTTGCAGGACAATGCAAACTTTTATTGTATTTAAGTTTTACAAAGGCTTCTAAAGTTTATTATTTCAAATGATTTTTTTTAACTTGATTTTCCCTAACTAAAAATGTATCAACCCCTACAAAAATGTACATTTATTATAATCCACACAATAATTCATATTTCCTTTTGCTGCAGGATTTTTTTTCTGCTGTGAGAAACTTGTCAAATAAAGATCTTAAATCTGTACTTGCCAGTGCCTGTTTTCATGTGTTTGAGCCCCGTACAAAACCAGACAGACATACTGTACCTCACTTTTCTAAATGGTTTTCCTAACGGTTCTCATACGAACAGTTGAAGTCCAAGGTTTACATACACTTAGGTTGGAGTCATTAAAACAATTTTTTCAACCATTCCACAAGTATCTTGTTAACAAAAACTAGTTTTGGCAAGTCGGTTAGGACATCTACTTTGTGCATGACACAAGTTATTTTTCCAACAATTGTTTACAGACAGATTATTTAATGTATTATTCACTGTATCACAATTCCAGTGGGACAGAAGTTTACATACATTAAGTTGACTGTGCCTTTAAACAGCTTGGAAAATTCCAGAAAATGATGATGTCATGGCTTTAGAAACTTCTGATAGGCTAATTGACATCATTTGAGTCAATTGGAGGTGTACCTGTGGATGTATTGCAAGGCCTATCTTCAAACTCAGTGCCTCTTTGCTTGACATCATGGAAAAATCAAAAGAAATCAGCCAAGTCCTCAGAAAATAAATTGTAGCATCCACAAGTCTGGTTCATCCTTGGGAGCAATTTCCAAATGCCTGCAGGTACCACGTTTATCTGTACAAACAATAGTACGCAAGTATTAACACCATGGGACCACGCAGCCGTCATACCGCTTAGGAAGGAGACGCGTTCTGTCTCCTAGAGATGAACGTACTTTGGTGCGAAAAGTGCAAATCAATCCCAGAACATCACCAAAGGACCTTGTGAAGATGATGGAAGAAACAGGTACAAGAGTATCTATTTCCACAGTAAAACTAGTCCTATATCAACATAACCTGAAAGGCCTCTCAGCAAGGAAGAGGCCACTGCTCCAAAAACTCCACAAAAAAAGCCAGACTACGGTTTGCAACTGCACATACCTTTTGGAAGAATGTCCTCTGGTCTGATGAAACAAAAATTGAACTGTTTGGCCATAGTTATCATCGTTATGTTTGGAGGAAAAAGGGGGATGCTTGCAAGCCGAAGAACACCATCCCAACCATGAAGCACAGGGGTGGCAGCATCATGTGGGGGTGCTTTGCTGCAGGAGAGACTGGTGCCCTTCACAAAATAGATGGCTTCATGAGGGAAGAAAATGATGTGGATATGTTGAAGCAACATCTCAAGACATCAGTCAGGAAGTTAAAGCTTGGTCGCAAATGGGTCTTCCAAATGGATAATGACCCCAAGCATACTTCCAAAGTTGTGGCAAAATGGCTTAAGGACATAAAGTCAAGGTATTGGAGTGGCCATCACAAAGCCCTGACCTCTTTGCCATAGAATATATGTTGGCCGAACTGAAAAATATTTTTTGAGCAAGGAGGCCTACAAATCTGATTCAGGTATACAAGCTCTGTCAGGAGGAATGGGCCAAAATTCACCGAACTTATTGTGGCAAGCTTGTGGAAGGCTACCCGAAATGTTTGACCCAATTTAAAGGCAATGCTACCAAATTATGATTGATTATATGTAAACTTCTGACCCACTGAGAATGTGATGAAAGAAATAAAAGCTGAAATAAATCATTCTCTCTACTATTATTCTGATATTTCACATTCTTAAAATAAAGTGTGCTATTTATATGCTTCCCATTCTGGAGTTTAGTTTTTGTGTAGTTTACTTTCAGTTTTGTTCACCAGCTTCAAACAGCTGACTATACAATATTTTTGGGTTATAGAAATATGTCTCACAGCGGTGTAGATGGTACAATTATTCTCTACAAAGTAAATTGAAATTAGACAAACTATTTGAATTTTTGTGATTTCTGCATAGTGCATCTTTAAATTGGTTCCACCTGAGCGAGTCTGACCACAAGTCAGAGAACACTATGATGACACACCAAATGCATTTTATGGATCATTTTTGTCGTCTTCTATTTCCCCTTAAGAGAAAAGTGATAAAGTTACAGGAAGTATCCAGATTACGTTAATCAAAAAGTTACTTTACTGATTACAATTTGACAGGTAACTAACTAGTAACTGTAACGGATTACATTTAGAAAGTAACCTACCCAACCCTGGCTGCCCATTACCCTGTATCTACATCAATCATCTGGTCCCTCAGGGAACTGAAGGTCTTGAAAAGGCTCACCTATTTTCCAGAAGCAGATTTATGTACCGTATTAACAAACAAATAAATTGAAAGGAAAGCAGTACATTAGTGCACACAGCTGAACAAGGGAACTCACTTCAATGGGCTAATATTCAATAATTTCCTGTCATTTTGATAAATACGTTTTTAAAAACACTGCTGTAATAGCTTTTTCAACATGTTCCTACACATTATTTGGAAAAGCAATCTCTGGAATTAATAGAATAAAAGACACAGCTGTTCTGTGATTGAGCCTTTCTATTCGAATTGCAGAAATTATTATCTACTATGACTAATAATGACTTACTGTAGATATGTATTATGCTATAGGACAAATAAAGCCATCATAGAGATAACAAATTTCTGTTTTTCCACTGAGTAATGCCCACTGTCATAACGCGTCAAATCCACTACATTAAAACACTGGAACATCCTCAAAAATTATCAAAATCGATGACATTGCCCTCTGCATTTGTTTTCGCCTTGCACGAAATCTAGCCGATTTCGTAACACACAGCATGCAGCTACCCAAGAAGCTGACACTAGATTCCCAGGCCCACCCAATAGCAATTACAAGTGTGGCCACTGTGCACTGTGACAGTACGACCAATAGTAACGTTTTTTTACCACACGAGAACCGGTAAAGAATACAAAATTCAAAGCTTCATTAATTATAGCACCACAAATGTCATATACATGTACAGTTCAACCTTGGTTTCATCACACCAGAAAATCTTGTTTCACATGGTTTGAGAGTCTTTAGGTGCCCTTTTGGCAAACTCCAAATAGGCTGTCATGTGCCTTTTACTGAGGAGTGGCTTCTGTCTGGCCCTTCTACCATAAAGGCCTGATTGGTGGAGTGCTGCAGAGATGGTTGTACTTCTGGAAGGTTCTCCAATCTCCACAGAGGAATGCTGACCAAGGCCCTTCTCCCCTGATTGCTCAGATTGGCTGGGCGTCCAGATCTATGAAGAGTCTTGTTGGTTCCAAACTTCTTCCATTTAAGAATGATGGAGGCCAGTGTGTTCTTGGGAACCTTCAATGCTGCAGAAATGTTTTTGTACCCTTCTCCAGATCTGTGCCTTGACAAAAACTTTGCTCTGACATGCACTGTCAACTGTGTGACCTTATATAGACAGGTGTGTGCCTCTCCAAATCATGTCAAATCAATATAATTTACCACAGGTGGACTACAATCAAGTTCTAGAAACATCTCAAGGATGATCAATGGAAGCAGGATGCACCTGCGCTCAACTTAGAGTCTCATAGCAAAGGGTCTGAATACTTACATGAATGAGGTATTTTTTAAATATACACTGCTCAAAAAAATAAAGGGAACACTTAAACAACACAATGTAACTCCAAGACAATCACACTTCTGTGAAATCAAACTGTCCACTTAGGAAGAAACACTGAATGACAATAAATGTCACATGCTGTTGTGCAAATGGAATAGACAACAGGTTGAAATTATAGGCAATTAGCAAGACACCCCCAATAAAGGACTGGTTCTGCAGGTGGTGACCACAGACCACTTATCAGTTCCTATGCTTCCTGGCTGATGTTTTGGTCACTTTTGAATGCTGGTGGTGCATTCACTCTAGTGGAAGTACGAGATGGAGTCTACAATCCACACAAGTGGCTCAGCTCATCCAGGAGGGCACATCAATGTGAGCTGTGGCAAGAAGGTTTGCTGTGTCTGTCAGCGTAGTGTCCAGAGCATGGAGGCGCTACCAGGAGACAGGCCAGTACATCAGGAGACGTGGAGGAGGCCGTAGGAGGGCAACAACCCAGCAGCAGGACCGCTACCTCCGCCTTTGTGCAAGGAGGAGCAGGAGGAGCACTGCCAGAGCCCTGCAAAATGACCTCCAGCAGGCCACAAATGTGCATGTGTCTGCTCAAACGATCAGAGACAGACTCCATGAGGGTGGTATGAGGGCCCGATGTCCACAGGTGGGGGTTGTGCTTACAGCCCAACACCGTGCAGGACGTTTGGCATTTGCCAGAGAACACCAAGATTGGCAAATTTGTCACTGGCGCCCTGTGCTCTTCACAGATGAAAGCAGGTTCACACTGAGCACAAGTGACAGACATGACAGAGTCTGGAGACGCCGTGGAGAAGGTTCTGCTGCCTGCCACATCCTCCAGCATGACCGGTTTGGTGGTGGGTCAGTCATGGTGTGGGGTGGCCTTTCTTTGGGGGACCGCACAGCCCTCCATGTGCTCGCCAGAGGTAGCCTGACTGCCATTAGGTACCGAGATGAGATCCTCAGACCCCTTGTGAGACCATATGCTGGTGCGGTTGGCCCTGGGTTCCTCCTAATGCAAGACAATGCAAGACCTCATGTGGCTGGAGTGTGTCAGCAGTTCCTGCATGAGGAAGGCATTGATGCTATGGACTGGCCCGCCCGTTCCCCAGACCTGAATCCAATTGAGCACATCTGGGACATCATGTCTTGCTCCATCCACCAACAGCCACGTTGCACCACAGACTGTCCAGGAGTTAGCGGATGCTTTAGTCCAGGTCTGGGAGGAGATCCATCAGGAGACCATCCTCCACCTCATCAGGAGCATGCCCAGGCGTTGTAGGGAGGTCATACAGGCACGTGGAGGCCACACACACTACCTCATTTTGACTTGTTTTAAGGACATTACATCAAAGTTGGATCAGCCTGTAGTGTGGTTTTCCACTTTAATTTTGAGTGTGACTCCAAATCCAGACCTCCATGGGTTGATAAATTTGATTTCCATTGATAATTTTTGTGTGATTTTGTTGTCAGCACATTCAACTATGTAAAGAAAAAGGATTTAATAAGAATATTTCATTAATTCAGATCTAGGATGTGTTATTTTAGTGTTCCCTTTATTTTTTTGAGCAGTGTATATATACATATACACACACTATCGTTCAGAAGTTTGGGGTCACCTACAATTTTTTTGCCCATTAAAATATCATCAAATTGATCAGAAATACAGTGTAGACATTGTTAATGTTGTAAATGACTGTTGTAGCTGTAAATGGCTGATTTTTTATGGAATATTGTAATGATGTGCGCTGAGAGTCGGGAAACAAGTTCAGGGAGTGAGTGTTTAAATAAAAATGGAACATAATACAACAACAAAAAACAATACCAGCACACAGACATGAAACTGAAACAGAAACAATGACGCCTGAGGAAGGAACCAAAGGGAGTGACATATATTGGGAAAGTACTCAGGGAAGTGATCAGGGAAGTCCAGATGAGTCTGATGACGCACAGGTGCGCGTAACGATGGTGACAGGTGTGTGCCATAATGAGCAGCTTGGTGACCTAGAGGCTGGAGAGGGAGCACACCTGACAAATATCTACATAGGCGTACAGAGGCCCATTATCAGCAACCATCACTCCAGTGTTCCAATGCCAGGTTGTGTTAACTAATCCAAGTTTATCATTTTAAAAGGATAATTGATCATTAGAAAACTCTTTTGCAATTATGTTAGTACAGCTGAAAACTGTTGTTTTGATTAAAACCTCTTAGAGCTACTACCCCCCTACTTTTTTCAATTTCCGCCTGAAGACATACCCAAATCTAACTGCCTGTAGCTCTGGCACAGAAGCAAGCATATGCATATTCTTGGTACAATTTGAAAGAGAACACTGTGAAGTTTGTGTAAATGTGAATTGAATGTAGGAGAAAATAACACAATAGACCTGGTTTAGATAATACAATGAAAAAAAACATATGTTTTTATTTTTATTGTTGTATCATCCTCTTTAAAATTAACAAGATAAAACAAACATTCAGATAGGATGATGGGGACAATTTCAGTGAAAAATATCAGAGGGCAACAGTACTTGTGCAGAGTTTCAGAATGATAACTTCCAAAATGATTGTGCTACATGACGTTTATCATGAAGTCACCCAGGTGTCGCACCCAAGAGGCCAAATTGGTGAAGGTATACATTTTGAAACAAATAACTACGTATATACAAAATGCAAAAATTGTATTCTAACACAACCTCCCAAAAAATTGAGAAAAAAATATGGAAATAAAAATATGAACAAAAAAATATATACATTTACAAAATAACATGGGTAACTATTTACACACTTTCAATATTTGGAAGACTCTCAGTCCTCTATCAAATCAAATGTATTTATATAGCCCTTCGTACATCAGCTAATATCTCAAAGTGCTGTACAGAAACCCAGCCTAAAACCATAAACAGAAAGCAATGCAGGTGTAGAAGCACGGTGGCTAGGAAAAACTCCCTAGAAAGGCCAAAACCTAAGAAGAAACCTAGAGAGGGACCAGGCTATGAGGGGTGGCCAGTCCTCTTCTGGCTGTGCCGGGTGGAGATAATAACAGAACATGGCCAAGATTTTCAAATGTTCCTAGATGACCAGCAGGGTCAAATCATAATAATCACAGTAGTTGTAGAGGATGTAACAGGACAGCACCTCTTGAGTAAATATGAACAGTTTAGGTGCAGGCAGAACAGTTGAAACTGGAGCAGCAAGGCCAGGTGGACTGGAGACAGCAAGGAGTCATCATGCCAGGTAGTCCTGACGCATGGTCCTAGGGCTCAGGTCCTCTGAGAGAGAGAAAGAGAGAATTAGAGAGAGCATACAAATTCCCACAGGACACCAGATTAGACAGAAGAAGTACTCCAGATATAACAAACTAACCCTAGCCCCCCGGCACATAAACTACTGCAGCATAAATACTGGAGGCTGAGACAGGAGGGGTCAGGAGACACTGTGGCCCCATCCGATGAGACCCCCGGACAGGGCCAAACAGAAAGGTTATAACCCCACCCACTTTGCCAAAGCTCTACACAATATTGTGCTGCTGATGCCAGGTACCATAGCAGTCTCTTTCTGCTTTAAAGTGAGTATCAACAGGTATAATAAACAGATATATACTGTATATAGAGTACAGGGAATATAAGGTTGAAAATATTATTATAGACCTGCTAGATCTACTGTCTCTTTTATATTATGACATTTCAGCTAGATCTACTGTCTCTATTATATTATGACAGACCAGCTAGATCTACTGTGTTTATTATATTACAACAGACCAGCTGTATCTACTGTCTCCATTTCACTTTGGCCATTGTTATGGGCCTGCCCTCCCCTCAACAGCCTCAAATAGGCTATTTCATGTGGGTTCGGTTGGGGCGGCAGACACATGCATCTCACATTTAATTTACATTACATTTTTTACATATTGCTTCTAAAGTAAAACAAAATCACCAATAATATTTTAGATGATTAATTTCAAACAAGGGCATTAGCATGAGAAGAACTTACCAGTCCAAAACATGTCCTAAAATTGTGTGTACACCTGTATATCTAGACTTCGATTTAGCTTTCCCTGACTTAGTTGCCATACTGATTGATATATAAACAGCTGAATCTACGCGTTTACCAAACAATGCAGTAGCTCCTTCCGGTATAAAACTTCAATAGCGAATGACTCTCTTTACGCCAGAGTTTACTACATGGGTTGGTCTTCCAACACATAACCATTGCATATTGCCGTTTCCCTCAAGTCATTGGCTATCTGCCCAGCTAGATATCAAGATGATCAGTGGTCATTGGGTTAAAATACAGTCAATCAACGAAACAGTGGTCATATCACTGGTGCACAGTGATGTCATTACTTGTTGTCTTCAAATCGGCTTCTTTCAGTCAATACGTCCCGCGAAATGTGTCTTACAAACAAACCAGTTGATTGCAATGAAACCAAACATGACTGGAAAAGTAATTTACCCTCAAAGGTGTCGTCAAAAATGGAATGAGACGGAATTCACGACACAAGCGGTTCACAAAATGTTTCGTGTTAGGCTATAAAAATTGATTTTATCAAACAAAAGATCATTCATTGTGTAACAATGAGCATTGGGATTGCAAACAGACGAAGATCGTCAAAGGTAAACAAATTATTTTAATGCAGTTTGTGGTTTTGTTACGCCTGTGCTGGTTGAATTTTTTTTTTTATGGGGCTCTATCCTCAGATTATCGCATCGTATTCTTTCGTAGTAAATCCTTTTAAAAATCTGACAACGCAGTTGGATTAGCAAGATTCTAGGCTTTCGATACATGTGAGACACTTGTAATATGACTATTTATGGAGCGATCACCGTATGTTGTGGAATTTCAGCCCGCTACCGGATTCCATGCGCAAAGAGGTTAACAGAACAGCGCAAACTAGCCCTAACCAGAATAGAAAGAGGGGTGGGAGGTCCCAGTGTACAACTGATTAAGAGGGCAAGTACATTACAGTGTCTAGTATAAGAAACAGACGCCTCACAAGTCCTTAACTGGCAGCTTCATTAAATAGTACCTGCAAAATACCAGTCTCAACTTCAACAATGAAGAGGCGACTCCGGGATGCTGGCCTTCTAGGGAGAGTTGCAAAGAAAAAGCCCTATCTCAGACTGACCAATAAAAATAAAAGATGGGCAAAAGAATACAGACACTGGACAGCGGAACTCTAGAGCTTTGTAAAAAGGAAATGTGTGTGTTGCTCAGTTGGCAGGGCATGGCATTTGCAATGCCAGGATTGTGGGTTTGATTCCCACGGGGGACCAGTACAAATTAAAATGTATGCATGTAAGTCGCTCTGGATCTACGGGATTACATTTTTTCCAACTCAGTTATTAAACGTTACTACATCATCATAAAGCTCATGAAACATTTAGTTCACAAACATAACTTTTTCTTCTTTTGAATGTTCAAACATACAATGTCTGTCATTAAATAGTGAACAAAAAGGTTAACTAGATGTTTCATTCATTTTTTGTGCAATTTTGTATAAGTGAGAGTTCACAAGGAATGGCACACTGACCTCTCACCTCTCACAAAAGCAGCATGCTATTTCTGTCTCAAAAGTTTATAAATGTTTTTAACGTGCAAAAGTTCACTTTAAGTCTCAGAGTGAAATAAAAACGTTTCACAAGTGACAGTTTTGTAACGTTTATTGACAGAGTTGGAAAATGTGTTGCCATTGTGCCAGTGCTTAGCTCGTTAGATGCATATCTGTATTGCATATCTGTATTCCGAGTCATGTGAAATTCGTAGATTAGGGCCTCATCAATTACCCGTGCATACATTTCTAACAATTCTGGTGTACGTGGAGATTCTGTGATCTGCTTGCGCCACAAATTTTTGGGACAGTACAGTATACGCTTGTTTTCATTGATAAATCAGAGCCATATTATACTGAACAAAATTATAAATGCAACATGCAACAGATTCAAAGAGTTACAGTTCATATAAGGAAGTCAGACAATTTAAATCAATTCATTAAGCCCTAATCTATGGATTTCACATGGCTGGAATACAGATATGCATCTGTTGGTCACAGATACTTAAAAAAAAGTGTGTGGATCAGAAAACCAGTCAGTATCTGGTGTGACCATCATTTGCCTCATGCAGCGTGACACATCTCCGTCACATAGAGTTCATCAGGCTGTTGATTGTGGAGTGTGGAATGTTGTCCCACTTCTCTTCATTGGCTTTACAAAGTTGACGGACATTGGCGGGAACTGGAACACACTATCATACACGTCGATCCAGGGCTTCCCAAATGTGTGCAATGGGTGGTGAAATGTCTGAGTATGCAGGCCATGGAAGAACTGGGACATTTTCAGCTTCCAGGAATTGTGTACAGATCATTGTGAAATGGGGCCGTGCATTATCATGCTCAAACATGAGGTGATGTCGGCAGATGAATGGCACAACAATGGGCCTCAGGATCTCATCACGGTATCTCTGAGCATACAAATTGCCATCGATAAAATGCAATTGTTTGTTCGTAGCTTATGCCTGCCCATACCATAACACCACCGCCACCATGGGGCACTCTGTTCACAATGTTGACATCAGCAAACCGCTCGCCCACACGACGCCATAAAAGTGTGTCTGCCATCTGCCCAGTACAGTTGAAACCATGATTCTTCCGTGAAAAACACACTTCTCCAGTGTGCCAGTGGTAATCGAATGTGAGCATTTACCCACTGAAGTCGGTTACGACGCAGTCAGGTCAAGACACTGGTGAGGATGACGAGCACACAGTTGAGCTTCCCTGAGACGTTTCTGAAAGATTGTGCAGAAATTCTTCATTTGTGTGTAACCACCATTTCATCAGCTGTCCGAGCTGCTGGTCTCAGATGATCGCATAGGTAAACAAGCCGGATGTGGAGGTCTTGGGCTGGTGTGGTTACACGTGCTCTGTGGTTGTGAGGCCGGTTGGACATACTGCCAAATTATCTAAAACAACGTTGGAGGCATCATATGGTAGAGACATTTAATTATCTGGCAACAGCTCTGGTGGACTTTCCTGCTCTCAGCATGCCAGTTGCACGCTCCCTCAAAACTTGATTTTAGAGCTGCCTTTTATTTTCCCCAGCACAAGGTGCACCTGTATAATGATCATGTTTAATCAGCTTCCTGATATGCCACACCTGTCAGGTGGATGGATTGTCTTGGCAAAGGAGAAATGCTCACTAAAAGGGATCTAAACAAACACAAAAATATTTTTTTGCATATGGACAATTTATGGGAATTTTTATTTCTGCTCATGATACATGGGACCAACACATTACATTGGGACCAGCACTTTACATGTTGCGTTTATATTTTTGTTCAGTGTAGAAATAAACTAATTGAAAATTACTGGTAGTTATTTGACAGGGTGTTTCTTGTTACATTGTTGTTACCAGGTCCTTGACTATTCAGTAGTTACATTGCTCTAAGATTTGTTCAAGGTTGGTAGAATCTTCTTTAAAATAATTCACAGCTGTAATGGCAGCCAAAAGGTGCTTCCACCAAGTATTAACTCTGGGGTATGAAGACATATACAATCAGGACATCCAAATGTTTTATTCTTTATTCAGGAATTATTTAAAAACAAATGTGGAGTCGGTTGTGTAGATTGGTAAAAATAACGAAGGTAGCAAAATGTGAAGACTGCGCAAGGGGTGCGTAGACTTTCATTAGCAACTGTAAATCAGGCAGGATTTGGCCTCGGGACTCAAGTTAAGGACTGCAGTGACAACACACAGGACATGACATCGTAGTACTGGAACTGAGTAGCCTTTAGCTCTCCTAACATGGAGCATTTGGAGAACTCTTGTGAAGTTATAGTCCAAGGTTTGCTCTATAATTATCTCCCTGGGTGATCTATGATAACATTTCCACTGTATTGAGACAAGGAAACTGCAAATGTTGAAGTTTGTGTACTAGTGCATGTAGTTAATATTAAAGCTGAGCTAAATGTAAGTGTATAACAATTATAGATAACAGGCCTAAGAAATATAATTGCAAATGTCATATTCACTTTAACAAAATAATTCAATTGAGTTTAAAATTATACTTTCACATATTCGGTGCACAGTATAATAAAGAATAACTGATCCATTAAATTACAAAACATAACAATTCATAAAATTATAGTGTCAGAAACAAAGGATCCACAGGGTGTAAATAAGAGAAACAAAACACACTTGACAACCTAAAATAAGTTGTTAGCAATTAAATACATGCATGCACTCCTGACAAAGAATGTTGTTGCTTCAAGTGGCTATTTAATTGAAGAGTTTGACAATGCTTGAGTGGTATGCAATCAATGGTTTAAGATGGTCTGAATGATTGACTCACCAACACACCTCAAGTAAAATATGCACATAACACTAAAACTGTCGCTTAATGAGGGAACTGCTAGAATGGTTTATCAGAATTGGGTAATCTTTCCATATTTTCCTACCTGCTTTTGTGATGCAAAATTACTGATTAAAATGATCCCCCATGTAATAGCCTTCATATAATCTGAGAGCCCAGATTGAAGAATACAGAGTTAAACTTAATAAATATGTTCTTCTGCTCACTGAAAGGGAACAAAACAAATAGATATACTCTTTTCATGGGCGTTTATACTCTTTTCAAAATTAAAGTGAAGGGGCTGGAGGGAAGGGAGAGGTGAGGTCCAGGTAGAAAGGCCTCGTTCCCCATGGCTGACAGCCAGGTTTAATTGGGACGGCATGCTCTGTCGGTAATCACTCCTCAATATCAGTTTACAAAGCATTTGACAAACAAAATTGGATTTGATCCCTCAGTCTGCTGTCATTTTCATTGGCTGTCGATCCAATCAGACTACATCTCATATTGATGAATTAGACTATCACCAAGGGGATCTGAGCCCTGCTATGAACACATAATGATGAGAGGCAAGACAAAAAATATATATATTTTTCAATTCTGCATGAGTAATGATTTGCTTTCTCTCATTTTTTGGGGGGGAAAACCATTATTCTCTAGATGCCAGCCCACCAGATATGTGTATGCAGCAGAAACACAGTCAGCCTGTCAGGACCCGGTTACGAACCCGGGTCTCCGGAGTGAGAAACAGTCTCTTAACCAACTGAGCCACGAATAGTCGGCAGAACCCAGAAGATGAGGTAGACACAGCAGTACTTGAGACGGTGTATTTAATGAAGTAAAAAGTGAAGTCCTTCAGGAAAACATGAAACTCCACAACCTCAAAAGGAATTCCACAAGAACAAAGGTAATCCTCCAAGACAAAAAGGTAAATCCACAAGGTGGTAGGTATAGCATAAAAAGCCTCAAAAGATACTCAAAAATAAATAAACAAGAACAAAAAAGGAATTCCACAAGAGAGTCCACCGGGATCAACAAGAGTTCACAGAATACTAGGGCTGGGTGCTAACATACAAACACAGAGCAAAGAACTGAGGAAAACTAAGGGTTTAAATACAATCAGGGGAAACGAGGCACAGGTGCAAATAATAATGGGGATCAAGGGAAAACAAAAGGTCAAAAGCACAATGGGGGCATCTAGTGACCAAAAACCGGAACAACCCTGGCGAAATCCTGACAGAATCCCCCCCCTAGGAACGGCTCCTGACGTTCCTACCAGCTCTCTCGGGGTGGAGGGCCCTGAACTGACGAATGAGGTCAGGGTCCAGTATGTCTTTGGCAGGAACCCAGGAGCGCTCCTCGGGACCGTAGCCTTCCCAGTCCACCAGATACTGCCAGGACCGCTGCACCCGGCGGGAATCCAGTATCCGATGGAAGCCGGCTGGCCTCCAATGACACGAGGCGGAGGGGGAGGTCTGTCTGCCGGGACAAGGGGAGAAAAAACAACAGGTTTTAATAAGGAAATGTGAAACGTGGGATTAATCTTAAGGGATCTGGGTAAGTGTAGGCGATAAGAAACTGGGTTAACTCTCCTGGCAACCTTAAAGGGACCGATGTATTTTTGGGACAGCTTGCGAGACTCCACCCGTAGTGGTAAGTCTCTTGTGGAGAGCCAGACTCTCTGGCCGGGGCGCAGGGTAGGCCCGGGACGGCGACGTCTGTTGGCTTGTTGTTGGTACCTCTGTGAGGAACGGATAAGATTAAGACGGGTCTTCCTCCACATAAGCCGACAGCGTCTGACGAACTTCAAGGCTGAAGGCACTCTGACTTCTGCCTCCTGGTCCGGGAACAATGGAGGGGCATAGCCAAACTGACACTCGTGCGGGGACATACCAGTGGAGGAGGAGCGCAAAGGTGTTGTGCGGGTATTCAGCCCAAACAATGAAGGACGACCATGTGGACGGGTTGTTACGAGTCATACATCGGAGGGTGGTTTCCAGCTCTTGATTCATCCTCTCTGTTTGGCCGTTGGACTCCGGATGGTACCCTGAAGATAGACTGGCAGAAGCCCCCATGAGTTGGCAGAAGGCCTTCCAAAACCTTGAGGCGAACTGGGGACCTCTGTCAGAAACCATATCTTGAGGAATGCCGAAGACTCGGAACACATGATTAATTACCAACTCAGCCGTTTCCTTGGCAGAAGGTAACTTAGTCAGAGGGACGAACCTGGCCGCCTTTGAAAACCTGTCGATTTTGACTAGGATAGTAGTATTGCCATGGGATGGAGGAAGGCCAGTAATAAAGTCCAACGAGATATGGGACCAGGGTCTGTGGGGAACAGGTAAAGGGTGAAGGAGTCCTTGAGGGCGGAGGTGAGAAGATTTGCCCTGGCAGCACACGGGGCAGGCATTGACGAAAGTGGCAACGTCTTCTCTTATGGTAGGCCACCAGAACTTACGCTGAATGAACTCCAAGGTGCGACCTACGCCCGGGTGACAGGTGAGGCGAGAGGAGTGCCCCCACAGAAGGACCTGAGTCCTCACTGCCTTGGGGACAAACAACCAATTGGCAGGACCTCCTTTCGGGTCCGGTTCGATAGCTTGAGCTCGTCTCACGGTATCCTCAACTTGCCACGAGATCGGAGCCACGATCTTAGCAGCAGGAAGGACAGGCATGTCCGTGGCATCTCGAATGGCAGGAGCGTAGACTCGGGACAGGGCATCCGGTTTGAGATTCTTCGACCCGGGCCGATAGGTGAGGATAAACTGGAATCGATTGAAGAAAAGAGACCATCTAGCTTGTCTAGAGTTCAACCGCTTCGCCTGCTGGATATACTCCAGATTTTTGTGGTCCGTAAGCACTTGAAACGGGTGAGAAGCCCCCTCGAGCCAGTGTCTCCATTCCTTCAATGCCATCTTAACCGCTAGAAGTTCACGATCCCCCACATCGTAGTTCCTCTCAGCCGGGGTAAGCCGGTGTGAGAAGAAAGCGCATGGATGAAGCTTCTTGTCTTCACCCCTCTGAGACAGGACAGCTCCAACACCAACCTCTGAGGCGTCTACCTCCACCACAAACGGTTCATCCGTAGTCGGTAGTATCAGGATGGGAGCAGAGAGGACGCGCTGCTTGAGTCCTTGGAAGGCCGTCTCAGCTTCTCTTCCCCACAAAAACCTTGCATTGGCACCCTTGGTTAAAGCTGAGAGAGGGGCTGCCACCAAGCTGAAGTTCTTGATGAACTTGCGGTAAAAGTTTGTGAAGCCCAGGAAACGCTGAACTTCCTTAACGGATTTGGGGGTGGGCCAATCCGCTACCGCCCCTACCTTCCTGGGGTCCATTTGGACTCGACCGGGTTCCACTACAAATCCCAGGAATTGTACTCGGGATGAATGGAATTCACATTTTTCCGGCTTAACGATGGCTGTCTAGGAGGCGTTTGAGTACTTGAGTCTGACATGCTTTGTGTGTTCTTGAAGAGAGCTTGAAAAGATGAGGATGTCTTCCAAGTAAACAAACACAAATATGTTAAGCATATCCCTAAGCACATCGTTTATGAGCGCTTGGAACACCGCTGGGGCGTTGGTCAGGCCGAAGGGCATCACAAAGTATTCATAGTGACCAGTAGGCGTGTTAAAAGCGGTCTTCCACTCGTCACCAGGTCTGATCCGCACAAGATGGTATGCGTTCCGCAGGTCAAGCTTAGTGAAAACAACTGCTTCCTGGAGCAGCTCGAAGGCTGTGGCCATAAGGGGTAGCGGGTAACGGTTACGGACGGTTATGGCATTGAGTCCCCGGTAGTCGATGCAAGGACGTAATCCACCGTCTTTCTTGGCCACAAAGAAAAACCCTGCTCCCGCCGGGGAGGTGGATGGACGCATGAGGCCTGCTTCCAGAGCGTCCTTGATGTAGGTATCCATAGCAGCTCGTTCGGGTGGAGATAGGGAAAAGATCCGACCCCTGGGGGGGCAAGTGCCCGGAAACAGTTTGATGGGGCAATCATAAGGTCTATGGGGTGGTAGCATGGTGGCCCTCTGTTTGCTAAATACCAGTTTGAGGTCATGGTAACACTCGGGAACTCGGGTCAGGTCGATGGATTCTAAAGACTCTGGAGTAGAACTCGGGGAATTCGGGAAAATACAAGTAGCTTGGCACGTAGGACCCCACTGCTTGATAGTGCCCACAGACCAGTCGATGTGAGGGTTATGGCTGTGAAGCCAGGGGTATCCAAGGACGAGAGGGAACTCGGAACAGGAGATCAAATGAAAGTTCATCCATTCCTGGTGTTGTGAAACTGAAAGTCGCAAGGAGGTAGTGACATGAGTGACAAGTCCAGATCCCAAAGGGCTTCCATCCAATGTAGTAACCCTCATGGGGTCACTTAGAGGTTCAGAGGGAACGCCATTCTCCTTCGCCCAGACACCATCCATGAAGTTACCTGCGGCTCCAGAGTCTACCAAGGCTTGAAGGTGAAGCTTGTGGTTGTCCCAGGAAAGGGTGACTGGAATGAGCAGACGGGAGTTGGACGGATGGGAGGAGTTTATGTTTCCCGTTACAGTTCCCCCCGGTCTGTACGGGACAGAGCGTTTCCCTGGAGCCCGGGACACGTGGAACGGAAATGGCCCGGTTTGCCGCAATATAGACAGCGTCACTCCCTCATCCGGCGGTCTCTCTCAGCCTGGGAGATGCGTCCAATCTGCATGGGTTCCGGTGAAGCCAGTGAGTATAAAGGTGGGGACTCGGAGCTGGGACTGATAGGGGCTAGAGGTCTACGGTTGAGTTCTCTCTCTCTCAGACGCTGGTCAATGCGTGAGGCCAACTTGATCAGGGACTCGAGATTGTCCGGTGGTTCCCGAGTGGCCAGTTCATCTTGGATAGTGTCGGAAAGGCCTTTCAGAAAGCACACCGTGAGCGCCTCGTTGTTCCAGCCACTCGCTGCTGCCACCGTGCGGAACTGGATGGCATAGTCCGTCACGCTGCGCCGACCTTGGTGGAGAGTCAGGAGCTGTTTGGCTGAGTCAGGACCACTGCTTGGGCCTTGAAACACTCATTTGAATTCCTCAGCAAAGGCAGAGTAGCTGGCACAGCAGGAACTATGGGAATCTGCACACAGCAGTAGCCCAGGCCAGGGCTTTTTCCGACAGCAGGGTGATGATATATGCGATCTTAGACCGGTCGATGGGGAACGACGAGGGTTGCAGCTCGAAGGAGAGGGAACATTGGGTGAGAAACCCTTTACAAGCACTTGGATCACCTGAGAACCGTTGGGGAGGTGGAAGACGAGGTTCAGCCAGGGGGTTAACTGCCATGGGTACGTGAATCTGAGGTACTGGGACGGGAACTGTTGCCGGGGTAAGTCGATCAGATATCTGCTTTATGGAAGTCAGCATCTCCGACAGAAGATGGGAATGTCTAGCCATTAAGGCCTCTTGCTGAACCAGGGCGGCTTCGTGGCGTTGGACAGTCTCCTGGTGGTGGGACAGCATGGCAACAAGGTCCTGGGAACTGGCTGCTTCTGGGTTCATTTTTGGCTCTGTGTTTCTGTCAGGACCCGGTTACGAACCCGGGTCTCCGGAGTGAGAAACAGTCACTTAACCAACTGAGCCACGAATAGACGGCAGAACCCAGAAGATGAGGCAGACACAGCAGTACTTCAGACGGTGTATTTAATGAAGTAAAAAGTGAAGTCCTTCAGGAAAACATGAAACTCCACAACCTCAAAAGGAATTCCACAAGAACAAAGGTAATCCTCCAAGACAAAAAGGTAAATCCACAAGGTGGTAGGTATAGCATAAAAAGCCTCAAAAGATACTCAAAAATAAATAAACAAGAACAAAAAAGGAATTCCACAAGAGAGTCCACCGGGATCAACAAGAGTTCACAGAATACTAGGGCTGGGTGCTAACATACAAACACAGAGCAAAGAACTGAGGAAAACTAAGGGTTTAAATACAATCAGGGGAAACGAGGCACAGGTGCAAATAATAATGGGGATCAAGGGAAAACAAAAGGTCAAAAGCACAATGGGGGCATCTAGTGACCAAAAACCGGAACAACCCTGGCCAAATCCTGACACAGCCCTTACAGCCTATGGCATCTAGCTGATCGTACCAACACAACCAATCATGACTGAAAGGTACATGGAATGCTGATTCACTTACAGAATAGAATATTTATCTCATTAATATCATATGTGTTCCTTTATCACCATATTTCCTTCAAGGGAGAGAAGCATACTAACAGACGTAAATTCATCATCACAATATATTTTACAAGCTTAGCATGAATTTGGCAACATTTGTTGGATCGCATTGTTCTATGGATTGGACACTATAGGCTACAACGAGCTAACTGTGTCAGCATGGGCCATGCTCAGTCATGGGAGGGCTGTCTGACTTCATAGCTTCACAAGGAAGTAAACAGAGGATGAGAGGTGAGAGACTGTGCACTGACACAGTGACTCAGATTATTGAGCAGTCTCGTCTGCCTTCTGAAATGATCCCCCACTATACTGTGTACTGTGTGTATGTAGTATATCCACAAGACATATTCTTGGCTGTCTAATGATCAATCCAAGACCCGGTTATCACAATCCGGACTGTGCCACCCTATGGGGTTTTGACAGTTAGAGCATAAAGGGATTTCTTCAAACATTTCTACCCAATGCAGGTTCTTTGATTTGTTCTGAAAGGGCTTTAAATGAGTCTGACGTTTTGAAGTCCAGAGTGAAGTGGCTGCGTTGTCCTCTGTATGCATCCTCTATGTGGTCTATAACATGACAGGATGAGCGATGTAGAAACAATGCTTTCTGACATAGTCCATTCCAATGACACTCTCATGAGGCTCATTATGTTGAGTCTTGGTTCAGCTTCCTATCTGCCTCTGATCTACTCCCTACTTAATTACACAACTTTCTATGTTCCTGCGATGAGCAGTAATCATCAGTTCAATGGTGCTCTCTGTAAATCACAATTGCAGATTTGACTAATATTTCAGTATTGTTTGTGACATGTGCTTATACACTGTCAAGAGTCATATGTAGGGAAGCGGAAGACATCTCACTGAATCTAGTGGTCTCCAACTTGATTAACCCACCCAAACAGCTGCAATCACAGAGCTATTAGGGAACTGCTGCCACACTTTGCAATTTGGCTGTCAGCCAGACAATTTTCAATGCGCACAGGAAAACAATGACAGGGAATCAATTGACAGTATTCAAAAAGCGAACAGAGATGCTGTTTACTTTTTATTGACAGCTATGACTTTTTATCGGGCATTGTGAATGTTGGGTTATTCAACAATAAACCCAAAGATTGAAAACAGTTCCCAATGTACTTGTGGAGGACAGAAGAAAAATGACATGGTAAGACTGACAATGAATAAGAGGTCAAATAGCTGTATTGAGCTGTATTGTGTCCCACATTGGACAGCTGGCAACCCACCTAGACCTTTCCACAGGTCCCCTGCCTCTCTCACATTGTGTCCAGTCTGGATAGCAGGAGCTCATTAAGTAATTTGAGTGTTTGGGAAAAGATTTATCTACCCTCCTTTATATCATTTACCTCAGGTCCTACAGCAACATTACCAAACAGCGGAGACTTGTGTGCCACCAGTGTCATCTGCCACAGGAGGGGGAGCAGTGTCATGCTGCTTTACTCATTTAGTCAAGCTGTGTACAAAGAGCTTCATAAAACAAACAGTTGGACTTGTAGTTCACATTCCGTAAATGATTTTACATGGAATGCAACAATAGTTTGATTCCATGATACTCTATTTACTTTATCACAAACAACAATATCACTGACTTACCGGGTGTTATTGGTACTGTCCTGTGACCCTGCTCTATTATTCAGTGTTTGGGCTTATGACTAGTCTTCGTGTTGTCCTGTAGCATAGAATGGTAGGCACTTCTCCTTAAGGAATGTAATCATGGAGAACACCTGCTTAATTGTGAAGATAATGGCACAATTAACAACCCTGCTCTGTCCTAAATGACCTAAAATTAAACAATTAAACTCTTTTCATTGAAGAAAAGAGTAGAATAAGATACAGAAGCTTGTTCTGGAATAGTAATGAACCCATTTCTAAGCCTGATAACATAGAGCATTCCGTTGATTTATAGTTAGTTACTCTCAAGAGAAGTTTGCCAGGATTTCTTTGTAGGATCTCTCTCCTATGCAAAGTTTAAATATGAATCTCATGAGGAAAGGTTAAGTGAGGTTGCTCAGCTTTATTACTGAAAGAGGATATGATAATATAGATCAAATGTGTTGCACTCAGTATACTGAATCTCACTCATAGCAGATGTATTCGTATTGCTAATGTTCAAATTCATTATTTCTCCAACACCCACGTTATTTCATTTAGGAAAAGGAGATTGTGAACAGTGTTTGCCTCCCCAGTGTTTGACCACGTGATATCCATCTAGACTCTTAGACCAACGAAACAACATGTCCACTTGCCATGTAAAAAGAGAATGAATGTCCATTGTAATGTCCGATGGGATGGTATGAGCATGCCGACATGGATGACGACCTGTCAAACTGGAATCATGCTTGACGATATCCATCCTTTAGCATACGACTTGTGGAATGATGGATAAGAAATCCAGCAGGGGAACTGATTAATTCCTGGAACTGATGCCATTACAATGTTGCTCCAAAATTCTTGACAATTGATTAGTTTCCCTTTGACTTTCTCACAGAGAGGTGAGAGGTTTTTCTCATTACCAATTCATTGTAAAAAATCATTTTGAGTTTTGATTGCAGGAACTAGAGGAGCAGTAGACCAGGCCTGTCACTAAATGATAATCTATGAATATGTAATTCAGGGCTCTATTTTAACGGACTTAATTGCTTGGTGAATCTAAACGCTGGCGGTAGGGCTACAGGACTGTAGGTCACGTCGGGAATTATGAGCGCAATAACTGGTGGTGGCGCAAAAGGGTTGGGTTTTGATTAATTCATTAATTATCAGTGTGACAAAGGCTTTCATGTCTTAATACTGCATGCCATTGTCTCAAGTTCTGTAGGTTACTAACATCAAGGCGGTGTCCCGTTCTTGTAGGTTCATGCTCTACAACATCCGCAGAGTACGACCCTGCCTCACACAGGAAGCGGCGCAGGTCCTAATCCAGGCACTTGTCATCTCCCGTCTTGATTACTGCAACTCGCTGTTGGCTGGGCTCCCTGCCTGTGCCATTAAACCCCTACAACTCATCCAGAACGCCGCAGCCCGTCTGGTGTTCAACCTTCCCAAGTTCTCTCACGTCACCCCGCTCCTCCGCTCTCTCCACTGGCTTCCAGTTGAAGCTCGCATCCGCTACAAGACCATGGTGCTTGCCTACGGAGCTGTGAGGGGAACGGCACCTCAGTACCTCCAGGCTCTGATCAGGCCCTACACCCAAACAAGGGCACTGCGTTCATCCACCTCTGGCCTGCTCGCCTCCCTACCACTGAGGAAGTACAGTTCCCGCTCAGCCCAGTCAAAACTGTTCGCTGCTCTGGCCCCCAATGGTGGAACAAACTCCCTCACGACGCCAGGACAGCGGAGTCAATCACCACCTTCCGGAGACACCTGAAACCCCACCTCTTCAAGGAATACCTAGGATAGGGTAAGTAATCCTTCTCACCCCCCTAAAAGATTTAGATGCACTATTGTAAAGTGGCTGTTCCACTGGATGTCATAAGGTGTATGCACCAATTTGTAAGTCGCTCTGGATAAGAGCGTCCGCTAAATGACTTAAATGTAAATGTAATGACGGTGTTTGCATTGTCATCAACTCCAGTTCAGCTGGGGGCACAGGATATTATCTTCATAGACACAGTTTAATCAATAGCACAGGACTACAGCAACGAGTAATAGCAACCAGCGTTTTCTCGATATGTTTTGAGTGTTGACAGTCATCATTGTTGTATTTGTAAGAATAAGCTTTTATGCATTGCACTTCTCCTCAAATACTAACTACTAGGCTCCTGTAAAATTGTATTGTTTGTGTGAGGCACGTTCTAAATAAGCTGTTGATATGGCATTGCAGGACGGAACAACTTGAATATCTTTGGAGGAGTGTGTCTTTGGTAACCGGACAAGTGGCCCTCTTTGGAAATGGGGATGGATACAAGCCAAATGGAGGAGCCTATGCACTACAGGTAGGCCTATTCAAAAGCATGCAGTAAAAGCCTAACGAGTAGACCACTTAGAAACCTTTTATGGATAGGCTACTTGGCTAATGGATGGCCAGGATAAGAAAGACACAGGACTAGAGGTCTTCACGGCACCAAAAAGTTGGACCTGTTCTGAATGGACCCAAAGACAGTCAGACCCATTTCCGAAAAGGCCTGTGGAAAAGATCTGTACCTATTTGGATCCGAGAGACCAGTTCAGATCCGAGGGTAGAAAGAGAGAGAGAAAGGAACCTCCGACCTGGAGCAGCCAGCGTCATCAATAAACAATATATATTGGCAAAATGATCTACATTTGTGTCCTTAGAAACAGCCTAGAACAAATTACCAAAAAACGATTCCGTATGTTTCGATGTGTAACATATTAAAAACTTTATAGCCTATTTTATTGGTTTTTACTTTCCTGAAACAATAATTGTCCACCTCACGGTTAAGATGTCAGAGATTTGAGCTCTAAATGCATCCGGGTGTTTCATGCATAGACCTATAGGCTTAACTGTATGATATTAATATTTAAAATCAATTCATTTACCACAGGGGATATAATAGCTTCTAAAAATAGCTGTGAATTCAGTTTTATCACAAGTACATAGGCCTACAGACAAAAATACCTCAATTTGGGCTGCACATGTGCCAACAGCTTCTTGCATTGTGGCCATAGACATATAATCCATAGGGGTTCAGAACTACTAGAAGGGGTTTGACTGTTAAACTCATGGGTTAAAAAGCACTAGCTGCCAGACCTGACTTGAACGGTGTCATGACGTTGCCCTCTTTGGATATAGCAAGCACCAACTCTCTCTCTCTGTCTCTCTCTCACCACCATGAACTTTCCAACAGAAAAGGACGATTCCAACAGAGATCACGACGACACACTGAGCGTAAATATATATATATATATTGATTGCAATTATTCCCGAATGAGTGAGCGTTCATGTGCAAAGTATTAACATTTCAATTGTTATAATTATCAACTGTATAGTGTCTTTTGTCTTTCGCGCCCTTCTCAGTCCCTTTGTCTACCAAGCCGCCATACCGGTTTAGCCCACTAGGGCACATCCCCTATCATTTCCTTGTAACCATACCTACTGTTTGTTTGTTATGCATTTCTGTGATTATTTAGTTAGTTAGTGAATAAATTATTATGAGAATTTGTGTATGGATGATTCATAGTAAAGGCTGGGTTTGTGCAGATAAAGGTAACAGTAACGGTTAAAGTTTTGTCCTGACCGTTGCTAGACCTGGGTTTGCGTCACGGCTTCCCCCGAATTCAATACAATATTTCTATGATTGGTTACAGCCGTCAGTTTGCCTCTCTCTCCTCAGCAGCAGGTGTACGTAAAGGGGAGCATCCAAAAACAGTCACAGTTGGACCTGTCCGGCCTAAGCTATAGGTCTACATTTTATTGAGTTGCAATTGGCTGACAGAGATAACAAGCTCACTCAGTTCTAATCACCTCACAATTAACAGAGGACGGGTCCAAGCGCATCCAGTCAGTAAATCAATTTTAATTGCACTTACACAAGATGCATAGCAATTAAATCAGACCCAGATCATTAAAATAATTCTGAATTAAGGATGCGAACCTGCTCTGGTTGGATCTCGGAATTTCGGGTCTTGTGGACCCTTGAAGACCTTTACACCAGGCGCATTGCTGTGGCACCAGCTTTGTTATAGTCAGATAAGGGTAGCCTTTAACTTAAGCCTGGACTTGAACCCGAGCAAACATTTCTGGAGAGACCTGAAAATAGTTGTGCAGCAACTCTCCTCATCCAACCTGACAGAGCTTAAGAGTATCTGCAGAAAATAATGGGAGAAACTCCCCAAATACTGGTGGGCCAAGCTTGTAGTGTCATACCCAAGAAGACTTGAGACTGTAATTGCTGCCAAACGTGATTCAACAAAGTACTGAGTAAAGGGTCTGAATTATTATGTAAATGTTATGAGTTTTTTTATATACATTTCTAAAAACCTGTTTTTGCTTCTTCATTATGGAGTATTGTGTGTAGATTGATGAGGGATTAAAAAAACACATTTTTAGAATGAGGCTGTAACGTAACAAAATGTGTAAAAAGTAAAGTGGACTTTATGCTTTCTGAATGTACTGTATATGGAGGGGTTTTACACACATCCAAAATAATAACACGAGCTGGCTAAAATGTATATATATTTTATCTATGTAGGCTATTGTAATCCTTTAGTAAAGTTTCGGTAATTAAGATTTATTTCAAAGCGGTCTTATGAGCCAAACCCTTTATGATAGCCTTGACTACTTGGCGAATGCATTAGGGCTGGACAATAGGGAGGCTATGCTTGGTTTTTAATCAAATGAAATGACATTTTTCTAAATAAGCAGTTTGCTGACACAAAAAGCACATCTCTGTTGATCCATGTGCATATGGGCACTGTGCATCACGGCTTGATATGCTGCGCTTCTGCTGTCAAAATATATTCTACAATCAACCGTGTTTACCGCTAAGACCAGCTTTTGGTTGGTCATAAATATCCTTACCAGTGCTGCCAGAAATGTGTACTCTGGCATAAGTTTTTAAGGACATATCTCAAATATAGCCAAACCTCCCACCTCAGTTCATGTGAGCTTTATATAAGACAGCTAAATTACCAATCCTGGCGCTAGGGTTTGAAAATGGAAGAGCGCCGGCTTTAACAGATGGAAATTGCAAACGAGCATGAGTTTAACAATTGCGCTGGCTTAACGCCAGCTGAAAATATAGTCGTTAGTGTCTCTATAGCACCTGCTATTTTTTTACTGAGAATATCAATACTGCAGGGGAACTTCACAATTGAGGTCTGACTCAAAGTGAAGTATGACTGCGTGTGTATGGCTGTTGCGGTGATGCCATTACAGCCACACTGGCGGTCACGAAGGCAGTCAAATTCCACATGAGTTTAATCACGGTAATTCAACTTCTCCAAGCTCTGATGAGCTGAAGGTCAGTTGTAACATACCAAACTTGCTAACTGCCTTCTATTGTCCCTCTAATCACTCTGACATCAATGCAAATATTTGAAAATCAAATAAAAACCTTTCATGAGAGCCCTTGATCTGATATTGCGCAACATTTTTATTGGCTATGACATTTCTATAGGGTATGCAATTGCCTGCACAATAAGACTGATGGCCTCTTAAAAAGAGGATAATCCGATCAGCTTTCTAAAGGCTAGGCCTACTATATATACACTACCAGTCAAAAGTTTTAGAACACCTACTCATTCAAGGGATTGTCTTTATTGTTACTATTTTCTACATTGTAGAATAATAGTGAAGACATCAAAACAATTAAATAACACATATGGAAACACAATTCTCCGATTTGGACTCCAGACCAAAGGACAAATTTCCATCGGTCTAATGCCCATTGTTCAAAATTTCTTTGCCCAAGCAAGTCAGTTTTTCTTATTTGTGTCCTTTAGTAGTGGTTTCTTTGCAGCAATTCGACCATGAAGGCCTGATTCACAGTCTGCTCTGAACAGTTGATGTTGACAAGTGCATAATGAGTGCTCTAACTCCCCCTTGTGGTGGTCTGGAGCAATGAAGCAGTGACGCTGGGTATCTCTAAGTCCGTGGTGTAAGCTCGCAACTTTTAAAGGATGGAACCACTGTACCAGTTTTAAATGACTATGTACATAGGGCAGCAGTCTTAAAGGTGCAGGATAGAGTATCGGGTGGTAGCAAGCTAGTGACAGTGTCTACGTTTCAGTGCAAGGTACCAGGTCGAGGCTGGCTAGTCATGACTTTTTAACAGTCTGATGGCGTGGAGATAGAAGCTGTTTTTCAGTCCCTCGGTCCCAGCTTTGATACACCTCTCCGCCTTCTAGATGGTAGTGGGGTGAACAGGCCATCAATCATGTTGGGTAGTGTCTGAAATACACTGGATAAACTTGTGATTATAAGCCCACAGAATATGGTGTTCATAGGTTATCAATCCTCTGACAAATTGCATGCCAGTTTGGCCTTCTTCTTTAGTTGGACTGACTCATACAGCCTCACAATATGAAATGTTATAGAAATCTGTATGGCTTTATCTTTAGGTTAAACCTATCAGATGTGGATATTCTTCTCTTCTGTCATATTCTCCCTTTTCCCGTTTATGTCCTAGATGAAAGAATGTTCCATAGTATCTGGCCCATTGGATGTGCTTTCACAGGCATTAGGTCACCCCTGATACCTCATCAGAGGTCCTGGATTTGACAGCATTCCTGACTTGATTCCCCCAGCATCGACAGAGGCTTTGCTGGGCCACACATCCCACATATTTACCTTTCAATTTCAAGCGGTGCTTCACGCTTTATTGCAATTTCTGTCTCCATGTCTGAGAGCCAGTGGTTTCATCAGGTCTCTTCCCCTTAGAAAAAAACATGGATAATGGCTTCTCTCGTGGATTGCGCTCAAAGTGAACACCTTTGCCTAATCTCCTCACAGACCACAAAGGGTTGTCAAGTGCCATTAAGACCGGCATCGGTAAAAAATAAAAAAACATTATCACAAGCATTTCTAATGCTGTCATAACAATGCAAAAAGTGAGGTTGGCCTTGAAGATTATATTGACATTTGAAATCGGGGAGTCCAATTCCTTGCATTCCCTTCGTAAGTAAATTAAATTTTTATTCCCAAGCTCTGATTCCATTTCAAAATGCAGTGGCGTTTTGAGGCAATTACATATTCTGCAACATGGATGGGTAGGAAGATGATTTTATTAAGTGCACCTGTGAGACTCTGTATGCCTCATTTCATAAATGAGCTTAGTGATGAAAGACTGTCATTCAAACTAGAGGTGATGTTTCTTGAGATATTGTGTGGTATAGAACAACCATTCCAAGATTGTTATAATGGTTGTAACAGCTAAAATATTATTATATTGGTCTTAAACCGAAATACACTAAATACCACATTGAAATACTGTGACTGGTGCTTCGAAATAGAACAATTATAGCTCATCATTCATAATCGAGGAATTTCTTATATTATGATAGCACATCTGGGCATGAGGAATAACTATGTAAGAATGCTGTTCATTGACTATAACCTCAGCATTCAACACCATAGTACCCTCCAAGCTCATCATTAACCTTTCTAGCACTCGACAACATTCCACTGAAAAGGCAGCACGCGAAATTCAAAACTATTTTTTAGAAACATGTAACTTTCACACATTAACAAGTCCAATACAGCAAATGAAAGATAAAGATTTTGTTAATCTTCCCATCGTGTCCGATTTCAAAAATGCTTTACAGCTAAAGCAAAATATACGATTATGTTAGATCACCGCCAAGTAAAAAAAAACAGTCATTTTTACAGCTAAAGATAGGAGTCACAAAAAGCAGAAATATAGATAAAATGAATTACTAACCTTTGATGATCTTCATCAGATGACACTCATAGGACATCATGTTACACAATACATGTGTGTTTTGTTCGATAATGTGCCTATTTATATCCAAAAATCTCAGGTTACATTGGCGCCTTACTTGCATTAATGTTTTGATTCCAAAACATCCGATGATTTTGCAGAAATACTGACAAAAGATACTTGTGTTATTCACAGAATTAAAGATAGACTTCTCCTTAATGCAACCGCTGTGTCAGATTTCAAAAAGACTTTACGGAAAAAGCATAATCTGAGAACGGCGCTCAGAACCCAAAACAGCCAGAAGAATATCCTCCATTTTGGAATCAACAAAGTTAGAAACAACACCATAAATATTCACTTACCTTTGATGATCTTCATCAGAATGCACTCCCAGGAATCCCAGTTCAACAATAAATGACTGATTTGTTCCATAATTTATGTCCAAATAGCCACTTGTTGTTAGCATGTTCAGCCCAGTAAACCATCTTCATGAGGCGCAGGCGCTTCATCCAGACAAAAACTTGAAAAGTTCCATTACAGTCCTTTAGAAACATGTCAAACGATGTATGGAATCAATCGTCAGGATGTTTTTAACATAAAACATCAATAATGTTCCAACCGGAGCATTCCTTTGTCTTCAGAAAAGCACTGGAACAAGAACAACTCTGTCGGGAGCGTCATGAGACCAAGGCTCTCTGCCAGACCACTGACTCAATGTCAGACCACTGAGCCCCTCCTTTATAATAGAATCCTCAAATCCTCAAACCAGTTTCTAAAGACGGTTGACATCTAGTGGAAGCCCTAGGAAGTGCAACCTCATCCATATCTCAATGTGTATTCGGTAGGCTAAGGTTTGAAAAACTACAAACCTCATATGTCCCAATTCCTGTTTGGATTTCTTCTCAGGTTTTTGCCTGCCATATGAGTTCTGTTATACTCATAGACATCATTCAAACAGTTTTTGAAACTTCAGAGTGTGTTTTCTATCCAATACTAATAATAATATGCATATATTAGCAACTGGGACTGAGGAGCAGGCCGTTTACTCTGGGCACCTTTAGTCCAAGCTACTTGGATGAAGCCCCTGCAGCCATAAGAAGTTTATACAGCCATCACTAGCACAGAGAGGCTGCTGCCTACATACAGACATTACATACAGACTTTAAAACCTTGGCCACTTTAATAATGTTTACAGTACATATCTTGCATTACTCATCTCATATGTATATACTGTGTCGTGTCTTTGGCTATGCCGGATTAAGTGATATGCTATTCTATAAAATAATTTCTCCGTAATTTATATTACCTGATTGAGCTAATCATGTAAATGTAATTAACTTGAGAGTTGGGGCACCACAAAATAATTATAGAGCTGTTATCTTCCGAATAAACTCTTAAAGACCTAGTAATATTTTACATCAATAGCAGTCAATATTAATCGTCACCTTAATTCAGTCTCACCTGAAAGTTGTAAATTCTTGGTTATCTGCACAAACCCTGGCTAACAAGTTGAATCAGCAATACAAAATATTTACTAAATACCTAATTAATCACACAAAATTACATATACACATAATTAATCATAACTTGATTACAAATTACATCATAAAGGAAAACGTCCCTAGCGGGCGGAACAGATGTGACAGCTTGTTACACAAAAGAAAAGGGGCTGGGTTTGAGTGAAAGAGCAGGAAGACTGAGGAACAAAGGGCGAAGCTGTGCTATCGTAAATACAGCATCTTATGCAGTCTACATTACTGCCCATTTGGAAAAGGAACATGCAATAAATATTTACTCTGAGTAGGTTGGTGGTAGATGGAAGGCTGTGTTGCCCAACCGAGTCCGTTGTCCTTTGAAGAATGTCTCTGCTGGTAAATTGGATACATTGTAGTAAAGTCGTTGTGTGGTAGACGGGATACTCTGTCTGTTCCTTCCTAACCTGCGTTTGCAGCTGCTGTTGCTAACTCAACGGCTAGGAGGTATCACTTCTGCGGTGAATAAGAGTTCAAAGTTCATACCATTCGCAACCAAAGCTCACGCTGATGTTGGCTTCATTCTGTAGTTATTATCTGAACAATTCTGACATCGAACCGTCGTCCTCACATCCTCAGAACAGGAGGTTATATTGTCGTCAAGGCTTTATATAGGAAGGGAAAAAAGGGGTGTGTTTCATAGTTTACAACCTATGTCTCTTCACGTGCGCGGGCCACTGAGTCAGGCCTAATTCACTCATGAAAACCCAAATATTTTTTTAAACTATAAAGACAAGTGATGTGTTATTTTTTGGAAGGCCCCACTTAAATATTTTGTCTTGCCCATTCACCCTCTGAATGGCACACATACACAATCCATGTCTCATTTCTACCATCTACACTGACGGAAATGGATTTAACAGGTGACATCAATAAGGGATCATAGCTTTCACCTAGACTGTCTATGTCAGTCTGTTTGTACACTCACTATGTACAAGCAGCAACTGTGTTGTTGATAGGCTGAAGAGGCTGAATTATGCTTCTTCAAATGAATTGCAAAGGTGTTCAATTGTCAGATTCATGTGGGTAACATGCCTGATGTGAATGCTTGTGTTATTTAGTAACTGTAATACGTCTAAAAGTTGTTATAAGTACAAATATCAGGCCCGTGGTTCAATCCGTGCTAGCCTGTACTTTAATCCGCTGTCAGCAGATAGATTCTGAAACGCACATAAAGCTTCCTTCTCTTAACCCATGTACTGTACATATAAATTAGTCAATGGGAATTTTTAACAAGGGATGTTAACCACCATGAAATTAAGAAATGCCAAAGAGGTGCTCGAGCTGCTGTCCTGCAATGCCAGACGCTAATTGCCCTCCCTCCTGCTGAACATGTCCCTGCCGGTCTCCTCAGGTAGAGGAGCAGTGTGTGGCAGTGGCGTGAGATGGATTCTCTGTGAGAGACGTGATCAGGGGGAGAATACATGTGCAGGACAGCCTTGATCTGGGCAAGGAGAAGGAAGGGGACCCTCAAAAATATGACTGATCTCAACAAACTCGATCCTCCCACCTTGAAACTGTTGACAGTCATTGTTCTACTACTGAGACATATGCCAGGACTTTGAGCCCTGTTCTAGAAAGACCTCAAGGGCGATGACAATACGTCATCATGATTGAGAATCATTACCATACAAGGTAATACTATTGCATGTAATGTGGCTATAAGCCCTTCTCTCTACATGTCTGAATGTGTAATCCACCTCCCTTGATGCTTCAATCTTGGTATTAGCGATTCTAGGCACGCAGAGTTCGGCACAATGTAAATGATTTAGCTTGGCCGACCGGAAGCTGGGAGCGATTCATAAATTGCAGGCAGATCTTGGTGCTATTTCGTAAGGGTGACCATGGTTAAATGGAGCTGAACATCACAGCAGAAAATAGCATCCAAAATCAAGTTAATGGGAACCAATGCATGTTGGCTTGTTTATTTGAACCTCAACTTTACCTTTAATTCCTACACCTTTTATGTTCAATAAAGCGAATGTCTCAACTGTAGAGGTTACAGTAGGTACGTGCTTGACTTTCCCCAATAGTTTCCGTAATATGTGGCAAATTGAACAGTAGGTAAACACTTCTGCTTAATCAGATATCCAATGAATGTCAGTCAGGCATGATCAGTGATCACAGCCCAAGATGGAAGGAGCAGCAGAGTTCATAACTTGATGTATCTCTTCCAGGAGACATTTCATCCACAGCTCCGTTCTGAAAAAGGCTGATGGTTTGGTGTATTTTTTCTCTGTTGCTCGTTACCTTGTTTGACGGAGTGATGAGTCTACAAGAAAAGGGTGAAGGCTGCCAGTCTGGTGGTGGTGAACACAGATTCCAGTGTGTGGATGAGCTCAGCAGGTCAGCAGCCATGTTTAATGAGGTAGTTTGTTTAATTACAAGCTGTGGGATTCACTTTCATCAGACCTCTGAGTGACTGTTCACACGACTGGGCCAAAGGCAGGGGCCAGGACCCTTTGTAGCCTGTACATGTAGAAGCACACACAGGAGATACGGTATGCTGTGAAAAGTAACTACAACTGTTGCATAGGAAAGTGCCAGTTGACAGTCGTTGGAGATGTAACCCTTATCTCTGATAATGACACATTTCTGTGTGTCACATCAAAGTGAGGCCTAGCCCTTGTATCTCCAAGGTGCTCATTATATCAGCCAGTCTGTGCGATACAGTAACCATGTGAGGAGTTATCCTGTTACCTCAAACAATTTCTTCCTCTATAGCTACAGGCTTTTTTCCTCAAGTGGACATGATCAAGGATTAACGTCAAAAGGCAATATTTTTCAGGCTTTCCCCTGCCTAGTCTCAATTATCTTCCATACATAAAGGACTGATAGAGAAATTCCTAGTAGGAGGTTGGAGCTTTTCAGTTGAGTCAGTATTCTAAGGGTCCCCTTGCTTCCCGTTCCTTGCCCAGCCCAAGGCTGTCCTTCTCTCTTATCCTCCCCCCTGATCACGTCTCTCACAAAGAATCCATCTCAGGCCGCTGCCACACACTGCTCCTCTATCTGAGGAGACACCAGCAAGGATGTGATCAGCTGGAGGGAGGGCAATTAGTGTCTCTGGCATTGCAGTACAGTTGTAGCATCTCTATGACATCTCCTACTTTCAAATATACAGCAGCAACCTTTCAACTGCAAATATAGCCTATTTTTATAGGCTTGGAAAAAATGTTTCTGCTTTTCTGTAACCACAGCAAAATGGTGAAGTCCTTTTTTTCCCCCTCACTGATAATGTGCGCTTTGGAAGAAGCATGAGTATATTTGACAGTGAAATGCATCCGAAGCTGGCTCATTTGCTTTGCTTCTGGCGGTCTCGCCCCTTTGTGTATTCATTATGCTTGGGCGTGTAGAACTTACCCCTTCCTCCACTGGCGTTTGGTCTCAGTTGGCACATCTCTCTGTCTGCAGTGAGGAAAAGGAACCCTCACGGGTGTGGAAATGGCAGATCTTTCATTTTGATATCATTTGTACAGGGGGTAGACACTTCCAGTCAGAGAAGTCAAATTGATTTCCAAAACCGTTACACAGTTTACCTCCCTCTCCCTCTGTACATAGCCTCGCTATTATTATTTTACTGCTGCTCTTTAATTATTTGCTACTGTTATTTTTTATTTATCTATTTTTTACTCAAACGCTTATTTTTTCACTGCTGTATTCGGCGCGTGTGACAAACACAATGTGTTTTGATTTAGGGTTTTCTGTGGGTTGTTGTGAAACATGGTGATATCTCAACTCAGACTGCTATTGCCTGTGACAACAATCTTACTCGCATTAAAGAATTCTAGAGTAAGATTGACATTAGATTACATATTCAGTTATCTTTAAAATATGATTGATTCATGACTGTAAAATTATTTGTTATTCTCCATTGCATGGAATATCACTTTTTGTGTTTCTGTCTCCATGTACTGGTTGCCAAGCTTAGTCAATGCGGGTTGACTTTGCAACAGAGTATTTATATCTTTAAAAAACATTTTTTTTACAGAGCCTTCAGAAAGTGTTCATATGCCTTGATTTATTTCACATTTCGTTGTTTCAGCCTGAATTCAATATTAATAAAATATATTTTTTAAATCACCCATCTACACACAATAGCCCATAATGACAAATAAAAAAAAATGTTTTTAGAAATGGTTGATAATATATACTGACAATAAAATACAGAAATACACTACATGACCAAAAGTATGTGGACACCTGCTCATCGAACATCTCATCCCAAAATCATGGGCATTAATATGGACCTTCCGTTGCTGCTATAACAGCCTCCAGTCCTCTGGGAAGGTTTTTCACTGGATGTTGGAACATTGCTGCGGGGACGTGCTTTATTCCGCCACAAGAGCATTAGCAAGGTTGGCCACTGATGTTGGGTGATTAGGCCTGGCTCGCAGTCGGCGTTCCAATTCATCCCAAAGGTGTTCGATGGGGTTGAGGTCAGGGCTCTGTGAGTGCCAGTCAAATTCTTCCACACTGATCTCGAAAAAACAATTTCTGTATGGACCTCGCTTTGTGCACAGGGGCGGCAGGGTAGCCTAGTGGTTAGAGCGTTGGACTAGTAACCGAAAGGTTGCAAGTTTGAATCCCCGAGCTGACAAATCTGTCGTTCTGCCCCTGAACAGGCAGTTAACCCACTGTTCCTAGGCCGTCATTGAAAATAAGAATTTGTTCTTAACTGACTTGCCTAGTAAAATAAAGGTAAAATAAAATAAATTGTCAACATGAAAGGGGCTTCCCCAAACTGTTGCCACAAAGTTGGAAGCACAAAATTGTCTGGAATGTCATAGTATGCTGTAGCATTAAGATTTTCCTTCACTGGAACCAGGGGCTTAGCCCAAATCATGAAAAACAGCCCCAGACCATTATTGCTCCTCCACCAAACTTGACAGTTGGCTCTATGCATTGGGGCAGGTAGCATTCTCCTGTAATTCACCAAACCCAGATTCATCTGTCGGGCTGCCAGATGGTAAGGTGTGATTCATCACTCTAGAGAACACGTTTCCACTGCTCCAGAGTCCAGATGTGGTGAGCTTTACACCACTCTCGCCACCACATGGTGATCGGAGGCTTGTGTGCAGCTGCTTGGCTATGGAAACCCATTTCATAAAGCTTCTGATGAACAGTTATTATGCTGACGTTGCTTCTAGAGGCAGTTTAGAACTCGGTAGTGAGTGTTGCAACCGAGGACAGATGATTTTTACGTGCTACATGCATCAGCACTCAGCAGTCCCATTCTGTGAGCTTGTGTGGCCTACCACTTCACGGCTGAACTGCTGTTGCTCCTAGAGGTTTCCACTTCATAATAACAGCACTTATGTTGACCGGAGCAGCTCTAGCAGGGAAGAAATTGATAAACTGACTTTTTGGAAAGGTGGCATCCTCTGACGGTACCACGTTGAAAGTCAATTAAGTCAATTCAGTAAGGCCATTCTACTGACAATTGTTGTGTATGGCGATTGCATGGCTGTGTGCTCAATTTCATACACCTGTCAGCAACAGGTGTGGCTGAAATAGCCGAGTCCAGTAATTTGAAGGAGTGTCCACATACACTATATATACAAAAGTATCTCATATACAGTACATAAGTATTCACACAGCTTTGAATGTGTATTATTTTTGGGTAAGTCTCGAAGAGATTTGCACACCTGGATTGTACAAGATTTGCCCATTCTCAAAAAATAATCAAGCTTGGTCATGTTGATTGTTGATCATTGCTAGACAGGCATTTTCAAGTATTGTCATATATTTTAGAGCTGTTTTAAGTCAAAACTGTAACCAGGCCAATCAAGAACATTCAATGTCGTCTTAGTAAGCAACTCAAGTATACATTTGGCCTTATGTTTTAGGTTATCATCCTGCTGAAAGGTGAATTCGTCTCCCATTGTCTGTTGGAAATCATATTGAACCAGGTTTTCCTTTATGATTTTGACTGTGCTTATAGCTGTATACTGTTTGTTTTTATTCTAAGAAACTCTCTATTTCTTGCTGATGAAAAGCATACCCATAACATGAAACAGCCACCATCATGCTTGAAAATATGGAGAGTGGTAATCAATGACGTGTTGTATTGAATTTGCCCCAAACATAATGCATTGTATTCATGACAGAAATGTTCTTTGCCACATTTGTTGCAATTTTACATTAGTGCCTTATTGCAAACAGGATGCATGTTTAGAATTTTTTAAATTCTGTACAGTCTCCTTTAATTTCACTCTATGGGGTATTGTATGTAGATCAGTGACACAAACATCTCAATTTAATCCATTAAAATTCAGGCTGTACCACAACACATTGTGGAAGAAGTTAAGTGGTGTGAATATACATTTGATATTTGTTGAGAGGTAGAGAAAAAAGGTAATACGATTGATCTACAATACTGTACCTTCTACCAATAAATGAGGTAACCTTAGTCAACATAAGGATTCTATACAGGCGTCCTTCTTTTCACTCTAATTAGGTATTGTATGTACATCAGTGAGAAAAAAATCTCAATTTAATCCATTTTAAATTCATGCTGTAAATGAGCAAATGTATTATCTGTGCTTTCAGAGTGAGTGCACTCCGTGACAAAAGCCATTCCTTATGTTTTTCTGAAGGGGAACAGACCGGATGAACCCGCAGACAGGGAGACAGAAAGAGTAATAAAGCATGAAGCACAGCCCGAAATTGAATTGAATCAAATCAAACTTTATTTGTTACATGCGCCGAATATAACATGTGTAGACCTTACCGTGAAATGCTTACGTACAAGCCCTAAACCAACAGTGCAGTTCAAGAAAGAGTTTAGAAAATGTTTACCAAATAAACAAAGGTAAATATGTGGGGTCTGTGGCCCAGCAAAGCCTCTGTCGATGCTGGGGGAGTCAAGTCAGGACTGCTCTTAAATCCAGGATCTCTGATGAGATATCAGGGCCAACGCAATGCCCATGAAAGATCCACTGGGCCAGATAATATGAAATAAGATTATCTTTCATAGTAGGAGGTTGGAGCTCCTGAAAGTCACAGATTTGGTCCCGGTATACTCTGTGCTAGCATGGAATCCTGAGGTAAAAAGCTTTGAGGGCAAGAGTGACAAAATATTTGGGTGCACTATTTTATGGATCTTATTGTTAAAAGTGCATTGATTTATATTTAACTGTGATATTTGAGAGAATATGTCAAGTTGTATCAATGATGTTGAGATTGAAAGGCAATCAATCCATTTGAGTTTTGGGGGTCTGTGCATACCTAATAAAAGAAGAAGAAAAACATTGATGGATTTATATTACATACAGTATCTGATGAATTCCAATTGAATAAGTCATGCATGGAATTTAGAATTGTAAGTCGCTCTGGATAAGAGCGTCTGCTAAATGACTTAAATGTAAATGTAAATGTAATGTTGCTCTCGCTGCGGGCGATTCCCTGATCCACCTCTACGCAGATGACACCATTCTATATACTTCCGGCCCGTCCTTGGACACTGTGCTATCTAACCTCCAAACGAGCTTCAATGCCATACAACACTCCTTCCGTGGCCTCCAACTGCTCTTAAACGCTAGTAAAACCAAATGCATGCTTTTCAACCGATCGCTGCCTGCACCCGCATGCCCGACTAGCATCACCACCCTGGATGGTTCCGACCTTGAATATGTGGACATCTATAAGTACCTAGGTGTCTGGCTAGACTGTAAACTCTCCTTCCAGACTCATATCAAACATCTCCAATCGAAAATCAAATCAAGAGTCGGCTTCACTCACGCCGCCAAACTTACCCTAGTAAAACTGACTATCCTACCGATCCTCGACTTTGGCGATGTCATCTACAAAATTGCTTCCAACACTCTACTCAGCAAACTGGATGCAGTTTATCACAGTGCCATCCGTTTTGTCACTAAAGCACCTTATACCACCCACCACTGCGACTTGTATGCTCTAGTCGGCTGGCCCTCGCTACATATTCGTCGCCAGACCCACTGGCTCCAGGTCATCTACAAGTCCATGGTAAAGTCCATGGTAAAGCTCCGCCTGATCTCAGTTCACTGGTCACGATGGCAACACCCATCCGTAGCACGCGCTCCAGCAGGTGTATCTCACTGATCATCCCTAAAGCCAACACCTCATTTGGCCGCCTTTCGTTCCAGTACTCTGCTGCCTGTGACTGGAACGAATTGCAAAAATCGCTGAAGTTGGAGACTTTTATCTCCCTCACCAACCTCAAACATCTGCTATATGAGCAGCTAACCGATCGCTGCAGCTATACATAGTCTATTGGTAAATAGCCCACCCATTTTCACCTACCTCATCCCCATACTGTTTTTATTTATTTACTTTTCTGCTCTTTTGCACACCAATATCTCTACCTGTACATGACCATCTGATCATTTATCATCACTCCAGTGTTAATCTGCAAAATTGTAATTATTCGCCTACCTCCTCATGCCTTTTGCACACTATGTATATAGACTCCCCCTTTTTTTCTACTGTGTTATTGACTTGTTAATTGTTTACTCCATGTGTAACTCTGTGTTGTCTGTTCACACTGCTATGCTTTATCTTGGCCAGGTCGCAGTTGCAAATGAGAACTTGTTCTCAACTAGCCTACCTGGTTAAATAAAGGTGAAATAAAAAATAAAAAAAATAAAAGTATAAGGATCGGAGACAGGCGCAGGAATAGGTAATAGTTGTTTTTATTACTCCACCCAAAATACAACATGTCATGAAAAAGGCACTGGGACGAAGCCCAAAACAAACACGTACATAAAATACACAGGGATGTAACCCAAACAAAAGATTGAGGTTTAAACCTCTAAATATTACACAGGACGAGACCCGAAATAACAAGTGCACAATATACGTAGCACGAAAGCCGAAACAACAAAGCACAGGTGCTCACAAGACCAACGGATCAATGTTTCATTTTTTAAAATCGGCCTGAGGCAGTCAGTTGTTAAACATTTAAACAGTTTTTCTAATTGTATTATCAACTCACCATATATTTTTTATGTGGATCTATTACAGTGAATTGCAAATCAGTCTGACATAATCTCTCTTATCTCACCACCACTAATGAGATGGGTGTGCTTGATGAATCTCGCGTCGGAGCATCTCAAAGTCAGGGGGCATAGTCGACAGCGCACACCTAATCTCTCGTGTCACATCGCACCTGGATCGATATTTGTTTTTAATGCAGACGAGAGCACTGAATCAGCATGAGTTTTAATGCTTGGAGGGAGACGGCACTTTGAGTCAGAAACGAGAACTCCTCCATAGGGACCCATGAATACGTTGTCTGCAGCATTCTGTCACATGACACATCGATCAGCTGTTTGATTTCACTTACTGGCATGTTATTTGAGCCAGTATCACAGTCAAACAGATTTAGCTGACTTGGTCACTCATCGCTAGATTTTGTGGGGTATTTCCCCTGCATGCTTGAGTTCAGTTTGTTAAGTTTCCCAAATATGTTTGTTACATAGGCAAGAAGACATGTTTCTTTAATAAAAGTTAATCAAATTATTTTTTAGCTTACAGCACCTGTTTTTCCCAGGTGGACTAAGACCCAACTACTAACCAGGCTGCTTAGCTACCGAGATCAGATGTTCAGGGTGGTATGACCACAATCATATATTTATTTTTGGCTCATCGTTGCAGCTCCCCAATGGGCTCGAGAGAGAGGTGACGGTCAAGTCATGTATCCTCCATGACCCACCTGGACGCGGTAATTCTTACCACACTGCTCGCCAATGTGTCGGAGGAAACACAGTTCGACTGACAACTGATATGTCAGCTTGCAGGTTCCCGATCATGCCAGAAGGAGTCGCTAGAACGCGATGAGCCAGGGAAAGCCCCCTGGTCAAATCCCCCTACCGTGGACGGACAATTGTGTGCTATCCTATTGGGCTCCCGGTCACAGCCGGGATCGAACCCCCTGGCTGTAGTGGCACCTCAGCACTGCGATGCATCGCTTTTAACTGCTTCGCCAGTCAGCAACATTTTCTTTTCATTACACAGAAATTCAACAAAGTATTTATTTTTTCATCCATTGCGGATGACAACAGTTTTTCCTCTTATTCGTCCATGTGGCAGTGGGAGACACATTCATAACTCCAGTGCAGAGGCCTGCACACTATCCTGTGATGGATGGTGCCCCATATGTGGAATAGCCCACCATTCGAGCCCATGGAATCAATTTTCCTTCAATATAGCCACGCAGAACACGGAACATCCCCTGTGCCATTTCATCCTTGGAAATTGTGAGACAGAACAATGTATCCTTGTGAATAGCATCCTCCGACATGTAGCTAACAGAAGTCACTGCATCTCGGCTCTCACAGCTAACGTCCAATTGGAGATCATAAGGTGGGGAGTTTTTGAATCGTTCAGTTATTGCATCGATTCTTAGTTTCACAGTGTTATCTGACAAAGGCACTGATGTGAGTTTCTGTGCCTCTACCTCCCCACACAATGTTTTCATCATATAATTTGAGGCTGGTAATATCAAAGTCTCTGCAATAGTGTGTGGTTTCATAGCGTAGCTTAGCGATTCACTGTGGGAATGATTCAAGTGCAACGGTCAAGTGCGGCCTTTTACCGCGATCTAAGGGTACCATCTGGTTGAATTTTAACTTTTAGATTTGAATAATATTCATTTCAGTAATAAAGTAATAATGCCTCTCTTGAAAAAGCCAAACCTTGACCCCATCATAGCACTGACTGCACTCGTGAAGGCTGTAAATGTCCTTTTTAATGGCGTCATACCAAGGCTTTGAATCTGTACTCATGCTCCTAGACCTTAGTGCTGCTTTTGACACCATCGATCACCACATTTATGGAAAATTGGAAATCCTAGTTGGTCTACACTAACAAGTTCTTGCCTTGTTTAAATCTTATCTGTCGGAAAGATATCAGTTTGTCTCTGTGGATGGTTTGTCCTGATGAATCAATTGTACTTTTCGGTGTTAGTTTTAGGACCACTATTATTTTCACTATATATAGTAGCTTGCAAAAGTATTCACCACCCGTGGCATTTTTCCTATTTTGTTGCCTTACAACATGAAATTAAAATAGATGTTTGGGGGTGTTTGTATCATTTGATTTACACAATATGCCTACCACTTTGGAGATGCAAAATATTTTTTACTGTGAAGCAAGCAAGATATAAGACGAAAAAACAGAACATTTGACTATTCACCTCCCCCGAAAGTCAATTCTTTGTAGAGCCACCTTTAACAGAAATTATAGCTGCAAGTCTCATTGGGTATGTCTCTATAAGCTTAGCATATCTAGTCACTCAGATTTTTGCTCCAGTCATACCACAGATTCTCAATTGGATTGAGGTCTGGGCTTTGACTAGGCCATTCCAAGACATTTAAATGTTTCCTCTTATACCACTCGAGTGTTGCTTTAGTAGTATGCTAAGGGTCATTGACCTGCTGGAAGGTGAACCTCCGTCCCAGGCTCAAATCTCTGGAAGACTGAAACAGGTTTCCCTCAAGAAGTTCCCTGTATTTAGCACCATCATTCCTTCAATTCTGACCAGTATCCCAGTCCCTGCTGATGAAAAACATCCCCACAGCATGATGCTGGTGTTCTCTCAGTGATGAGAGGTGTTGGGTTTGCCCCAGACATTTTCCTTGATGTGCAAAATTCTCAATTTTATTCTCATCTGACCAGAGTATATGTTGCATATGTTGGGGAGTCTCCCACATGCCTTTTGGCGAACACCAAACGTGTTTGTTCATTTTTTATTGAATTAATGGCTTTTTTTCTGGCCACTCTTCCCGTAAAGCCCAGCTCTGTGGAGTGTATGGCTTAAAGTGGTCCTATGGACAGACACTCCAATCTCCGCTGTGGAGCTTTGCAGCTCCTTCAGGGTTATCTTTGGTCTCTTTGTTGCCTCTGATTAATGCCCTCCTTGCCTTGTCCGTGAGTTTGGGTATGCGGCCCATCAGGTTTGTTGTGGTGCCATATTCTTTCAATTTTTTAATTATGGATTTAATGGTGCTCTGTGGGATGTTCAAAGTATATTTTTATAACCCAATCTTGACCTGTTCTTCTCAACAACTTTGTTCCTGACCTGTTTGGAGATCTCCTTGGTCTTGGTGGTGCCCCTTGCTTAGTGGTGTTGCAGACTCCGGGGCCTTTTAGAATAGGTGTACATATACTGAGATCATGTGACACAGATTGCACACAGGTGGACTTTATTTAACTAATTATGTGACTTCTTATGGTAATCGGTTGCACCAGATCTTATTTAGGGGCTTCATAGCAAAGGGGGTGAATACATATCCCTGCACCACTTTTCTATTTTTTTTTAAATTTCACATCAAAAATGGACTATTTTGTGTTGTCCATTACATGAAATCCAAATATATTTAAATCACAGTTTGTAATGCAACAAAATAGGAAAAACACTAAGGGGGATAAATACTTTTGCAAGGCACTGTATTCTACCTATTAAGAATATTTAACGGACAGCTTCTTTCCATTTTCATAACGTTGCAAAAATCTGCATTTATTTTGTCAAAAAATGATGCAGAAAAGCAAATCCATGCTTTTGTCACTTCTAGATTAGACTACTGCAATGCTCTCTCTCCAGGCTACCTGGATAAAGCACTAAATAAACTTTAGTTAGTGCTAAACACGACTGCTAGAATCTTGACTAGAACCAAAATGTTACTCCAGTGCTAACCTGTCTTCCTGTTAAGGCTTGGGCAGATTCAGGGTTTTACTGCTAACTTACAAAGTATTACATGTGTCACGCCCTGACCTTAGAGCTTTTTATGTCTCTATATTGGTTTGGTCGGGGTGTGATTTGGGTTGGCATTCTATGTTCTGGCCGGTTATGGTTCTCAATCAGGGACAGCTGTCTATAGTTGTTTCTGATTGGGAACCATACTTAGGTAGCCTTTTTCCCACATGGTTTTTGTGGGTAGTTATTTTCTGTTTTGTGTTTTGCACCTGACAGGACTGTTTTGGTTATTCTCTTTGTTATTTTTGTTTAGTGTTCAGTGTAAATAAAAAAGTAATGAACACTTACCACGCTGCACTTTGGTCCGATTCCTCTTCAGACAACGAACAGGCGGACCAAGCAGTGTGGTATGGAGAAGCAGAGGGTTCAGGACTCCTGGACACGGGAGGAGATATTGGACGGACAGGGACCCTGGCTGGGGAATATCGCCGCCCGAAAGAAAAACTGGAGGCAGCTAAAGCTGAGAGGCGGCGATGTGAGGCAAGGCAGCGCAGCAGGCATGAGAGGCAGCCCCCCAAATTTTGGGGGGGAGGCACACGAGGAGATTGGCGGAGTCAGGCGATGTCAGGCGATAGACCTGAGCCAACTCCCCGTGCTTACCAGTTCCTCTTCAGATGACAAAAACCGTGACAACATGGGCTTGTTCCTACTTATCTCTCCGATTTGGTCCTGTTGTACATACCTACACGTCACAAGACGCAGGCCTCCTTATTGTCCCTAGAATTTCTAAGCAAACAGTTGGAAGCTGGGCATTTTTCTACAGAGCTTAATTTTTATGGAAAGGTCTGCCTATCCATGTGAGAGACGCAGACTCTGTCTCGACCTTTAAGTCTTTACTGAAGACTCATCTCTTCAGTAGGTCCTATGATTGAGTGTAGTCTGGCCCAGGGCTGCGAAAGTGAGTGGCAAGGCACTGGAGCGATGAACCACCCTTGCTGTCTCTGCCTGGCCACTTCCCCTCTCTCCACTGGGATTCTCTCTAACCCTATTACAGGGGCTGAGTCACTGGCTTACTGGTGCTCTTTCATGCCGTCCCTAGGAGGGGTGCGTCACTTGAGTGGGTTGAGTCACTGACGTGATCTTCCTGTCCGGTTTTGCTCCCCCCTCAGGCTTGTGCGGTGGAGGAGATCTTCATGGGCTATACTCAGCTTTGCCTCAAGGTAGTAAGTTGGTGGTCTGTTGATATCCCTCTAGCGGTGTGGGGCTGTGTTTTGGCAAAGTGGGTGGGGTTAAATCCTACCTGGCTGTCCCTGTCTGTGCTGCAATAGCCTATGTGCTGGGGGGCTAGGGTCAGTCTGTTACATCTGCTGTTCTTCTCCTGTCTTATCTGGTGTTTGTCATAATTGATAAACTAAAATGCCCACAATGTGGTTGCTAAAGTCTGATTTTTACATATTTGTCTGTTTCCACTGCATAACATTTAGTAGTCCCTTTTCAGATTTAGAAGAAGGGACTGATCAATGCTAACCCCCATTCATATAAGCTGGTATCATAGCTAGCATAGAGAAATTGGTTTTGGTAATCAGTCATTTTTAACTTTAATGCAGTTGATTGGTGACGATGACATGAACATATAGTGGTGTTGACATCCATACAAGCATTATACTCAGATTTTTACCTCAACATACTGAGAAATACTCATGTAAACAATAGCCTAAATGTAGCCTATTTTGCTGGGGTTCAAGGATGAGAGTGGGGATCTTCCCCTACTGCATTTCCCCCAATGTGTTTCCATGGCATTTCCATTGTTTTAGTGGAGCTTGACCTCGTTACCCCATGTATTTCAAGCAGTGCTACTGGTGATATTCAAGACTTAATTGGTTATGGCATCGATTTGACCTTTTTCCACATGTTACTGTTTTATGTGCTATTTGTTCTATTCAAGACCAAGGTCATGTTGATTAGAAGGTCTTTACCTAAGCATCACTCGGTAGCGTGCATACAGCTCTATTCAGTGCATAGTAAGTAATGCCTAACTTGGCTCTCTAGTATCACACTCAGATACACATAACAGCAGCACCATCTATTGGCTTGGCGACATCTCTTAACATCTTCCTTTACACAACAAAGATAACTGCACCTCGACTCATAAACAGGAGAACTGGGGTTAGATCATCGCCAGTGAAAACATTACTGTTAACAAAAACATAGAACTGTGTTCTTATTCAAGTACCTTCAATAAGCATCAACTTTAAAGTCATTGAGCAGACTACCCTCTTCCTCTTACAAAAAAAAATGACCGACAATTTACAACCTTTAAGATTAAACAACATAGTCTCTGGAGTATCTCACAGGCGGCTTAATATTTGCCCTGGTTCTGGTGTGTCTCAGAGTTACATTTTCAGATAGTGGGGCTGCTTCCAGATCAGAAGCCTGTTGTTCACCACCTGCTTGGATGGCAGGTTCGATCCATGGTCCTCAGTCATCCTCATCCGTGTTTGTTTGTTGGTCATTCGGGGGGATCCTGAGTTGTTCAGTCACTGCACGAATGTCTGTTTCTGCTATATATATTTTTTTACCATTCGCTAGTACTTCATATGACCAGTCACTGAGTTGATCTGTGCATATGCCCAGCATCCAATTTCTGGCTGAGTTGTTGGGGTGGAGAAGAGCCCTTACTGTTTGTCCTTGGATGATGTTGGGCATGTCACAAGCATGTGTGTCATAGTGGTGTTTTGCTGTCAGTCCTTTTGCTTATTTTCTTGGAATGGCATTTGTGACCCGATTCAGGAAAGTAGGCGTATGTCACAAGTCCAGTCTTCACAGGAGTTCCTTTTGAACGTATGAACTTTCCTGTACCTTAATATCAGACTTGAATGTCGTCTGTAAATATGAATAAAATTGTTAAATTACGAGCCTAGTTGGTTTAGCCACAGAGAAAGACAGCATCCTTCCCGCTAGCCATTATTGGTTGAGATAATGAGTGGGCTGGACATGCCTAGAGATAAGTTTGGATTGGTCTACGGTTTTGCATCTTGTGTCCATAAAATGAGCTGCTCGTAATGCATAGATAATCCTTTCTACTGCAGTTTTTTTTAAAGACATAACGTTAGCTATGGAGAACTGCAAATATGTTGCTACTGCTCTCAATAACATTGCTGCCCTGAATTTATCAGGCGCTATCAACAAAGGTCAGTGGAAAAAAGTTGTGATGGACTACTTTCTGGATGACGATTGTGCCATTCAATGCTGTGTCACGGCTTCAATAAGTAGTGAGTGCAGGAGTCAGGCGCAGAGAGCAGGGTAGTTCAAAAGATGTGGGTCTTTAATATTCCAAAAAACCAGAGAGACGTTCATGCCACACACACAAGGGAATTTTTATCAGAAAGTTGTTTTCAATGCAAGCTAAAGCTTGCTGTTAGCTAGCCAGATGGCATTTGATGGCTGGCTTGCTAACTAACATTGAACCTAATGTTATTTGTTTAACTTAAGCTTGCTATGACAATCAGTTTGTATTGCTGGTAACGTTATTCTGTAGGAAGGGTGTAGGTAGCAACACATCTGCCACGCTGATCCTCAACACTGGATCTCCCCAGGGGTGCGTGATCAGTCCCCTCCTGTACTCCCTGTTCACCCACGACTGCATGGACAGGCACAACTCCAACACCATCATTAAGTTTGCAGACGACACAACAGTGGTAGGCCTGATCACCGACAACGACGAGTCAGAGACCTGGCCGGGTGATGCCAGAATAACAACCTATGCCTCAATGTAACCAAGACTAAGGAGATGATTGTGGACTACAGGAAAAGGAGGACCGAGCACACCCCAATTCTCATCGACGGGGCTGTAGTGGAGCAGGTTGAGAGCTTCAAGTTTCTTGGTGTCCACATCAACAACAACCTAGAATGGTCCAAACACACCAAGACAGTCGTGAAAAGGGCACTACAAAGCCTATTCCCCCAGGAAACTAAAAAGATTTGGCATGAGTACTGAGATCCTCAAAAGGTTCTACAGCTGCAACATTGAGAGCATTGGTTGCATCACTGCCTGGTACGACAATTGCTTGGCCTCTGTCCGCAAGACACTACAGACGGTAGTGCGTACAGCACAGTACATCACTGGGGCTAAGCTGCCTGCCATCCAGGACCTCTACACCAGGCGATGTCAGAGGAAGGCCCTACAATTTGTCAAAGACCCAAGCCACCCCAGTCATAGACTGTTCTCTACTACCGCATGGCAAGCGGTACCGGAGTGCCAAGTCTAGGACAAAAAGGCTTCTCAACAGTTTTTATCCCCAAGCCATAAGACTCCTGAACAGTTAATCAAATGGCTACCCGGACTATTTGCATTGTGTTCCCCCCCAAATCCTCTTTTTACGCTGCTGCTACTCTCTGTTTACCATATATGCATAGTCACTTTAACTATACATTCATGTACATACTACCTCAAATGGGCCGACCAACCAGTGTTCCCGCACATTGGCTAACTGGGGCATCTGCATTGTATCCCACCTGCCAACCCCTCTTTTATGCTACTGCTACTCTCTGTTCACCATATATGCATAGTCACTTTAAACATATCTACATGTATACTCTACCTCAGTCAGACTCACTAACCTGTGTCTGAAGCCTCGCTACTTTTATAGCCTCGCTACTGTGTATAGCCTGTCTTTTTACTGTTGATTTATTACTTTACCTACCTATTGTTCACCTAATACATTTTTTACACTATAGGTTAGACTGTAAGTAAGCATTTGTCGTGGAAATTTCCTTAATTACCAAATGATGAGAGAGCAAATCACACGAGTCAGAGTTATGCTTAATCTTCACCTTTAATAATAATTAAGCTTTTGCAATAGCATTTTGACTTTCAACAGTTTCAGTATCTCTAATGAAAAGTTGAGAGTGCCTTACACAATGGCAAATGGGATCCTTTATAGCAAAGATCCACCCCTCCTAGACGACATGACAAAACACAGGTCTTAGGAATTTACACAGAGAGAAAAAACCTTACTTCAGAGAGAATATCCCCTAGTCAGACAGAGTGGGCTATAAATTATCGTTCAGTTTGGTCTCCTAAACAAAGTTCTTATCTCGTCCTTGGTACAAAATGGTACCAAGACATTACCCCCACCCTATGATATATATCAAATTGTCATTTATTTAGAACCAATTCTAAATACAACCAATCAGAGGACAATCTCACAGAGAGGAGAGTGACCCTATAGGTCAACAAAGAGGGAGCATAGAATGTTTCCAGACACTGTCACCCTTCTTTCCCCGATGAGAAAAGTAGGGAGTCACTGCCACACCGAAAAGATATGTTTACACATGATGACCCCTTGACCTCTCCCCTCTCCGTGGCCCATGCAACTTAGTCCTGACATAGAACAGATAACTGCCAATGGCCACCACTATAGTACAACAAAATACATTCTTATGATAAATAACTCATAAGCATATCATGAAAATAACACATCTTATCTATGTTACTCAACTAATTCTGATAATTCCACAACACATTTCACTGTCAAGTCTACACCTGTTTTATTTGGCACACGTGACAAATAATCTTTGATTTGATGAGGTTATTCTGATCTAAACTTGGGAGGTGAATTGATGTTGCGCAGGGTTGTAATGTTTTCTGATTTTTTTTTTGTTATTCCCTGTTTTACAGCCTCGGTGCTCTGGAGCCTGGTGTTGCTGTCGGGACCAGATTCCAGTTGCTGTGAAATGCTGACATCCTTCCTCCCGTAGATGGTCTGCCTGTAAAAGCACCACCTGGACTGGACACAGATAGACAAACTATATTTTTAGCAGGATCAGGGAGTTTTGCGATGAAGAGGCTATAGACATCAGATGCCTTGCACCAAGGTCAAGGGCAGGACAAACAGGCTCTCCGAATATAGATTCGCTTGTTCATGCGTGGTTTGGATGGACCAGTCATCAGCACGCTCTGCAGTGACTCTATTCAAATGACTTTCTCCTAACACATACGTTGCTGCAACAATATTTTTTATCCTGCTGCTCAGCCACTATACCCCTGATTGTATGCATATAACTACCTCGTCTATCACTGATACCGTTATTGATATGGTTCTTGCACATACTGTATATTTCATTTACATCGACACAATCTATTTCTGATATTGCTACTGTGCAAGTAACCATTTGGCTGTACCGTTTACACCTTCTGTAGAGACCATCCACTTATCAAAATGTTGATGTATAAAATGAATATTGATATGTGTGGTCGTAACATGATTTTGTGACATACCACAACAATATAATGTGACCGTATCAAGTGTCCACCACATAAATATATGGCGCATGCATCTGTTTATGTACTGTACATGTGCACCTCACTCAGGTTTCAACTTAGGTTGCATGGCCTTCTGTATGGAATACTATGTGATAAGTGCAGGTGTAACAGTATATAAATGTATGCTAATGTACTGGTGTGAAGGCATTTTTGTTATCTGTACATTACTATTTCTGTTTTGGGCAACTTTTACTTCACAACATTTGTAAAGAAAAAATGTACTTTTTACTCTGTACATTTAACTTGACACCCAAAAGTACTCATTACATTTTGACAGGAAAATTGCCATATTCACACACTTATCAAGAGAACATGCCTGGTCATCCCTACTGCCTCTGATTTGGAAGACTCACGAAACACAAATGCTTAATTTGTAAATTATGTCTGAGTGTTGGAGTGTGCTCTGGAGCCTGGTGTTGCTGTCGGGACCAGATTCCAGTTGCTGTGAAATGCTGACCTCCTTCCTCCCGTAGATGGTCTGCCTGTAAAAGCACCACCTGGACTGGACACAGATAGACAAACTATATTTTTAGCAGGATCAGGGAGTTTTGCGATGAAGAGGCTATAGACATCAGATGCCTTGCACCAAGGTCAATCCGTCAAAAATCTCAAATAAAACAATGATGCCATCTGGTTTGATTAATGTAAGGAATTTGAAATGGTTTATATTTTTACTCTTGATACTTAAGTGCATTGTGCCCCTGGCTATCCATCAAAAAATAAATAAATACATTTGTACTGTCTGGTTAAATATAAGGAATTTGAAATTATTTATACTTTTACTCAAGTTTGACAATTTAGTACTTTTTCCACTACTGGATGAGGCTGGGGGTTGTAGCATGTATTTCACAAGACCCATCAATTTAGACAAGTGTGTCTGGGTAAGTGTCATCTAATATTTATAACATCTTTTTATCTGGACACTTTCTGTTACATAGAATTGTTCCTTATTGTAGGCTACTACTACTTTTAGTCTTAATCTTTACTACACTACATGACCTCACATGTGAATCCTTAAAGAGATGGGTGGGGCTAAAGCTGAAGAGGGTGTGAACAATGCTGAATGGGTGTAGACAAAGGAGAGCTCTCCAGTATGTACTAAAACTTTCAAAGGCCCTTTTCTCAGAAATTTATCAACTTTCAAAGCAGAATTACTTTGCAATTGTTCCTCAAAAATGCAGTGTATGATGTACCATTTTGTAGCGCTGAGTCTCTACTTTTATCCAATGTAAAAAAATAATTTCAAATTTTGCTACATAAGATTGATTTGAGCTGGTCAGTCACATTTTGTAACACTTGGGATTCAAGCAGTCATGGTGGGTAGGATCGTGCGTGTGCGTCTGGACATGAGTTGCTGTACGGGAGAACTGTTAAGTCCCTTTGTTGGAGCATTACGCCATGCCAAAACTGCTTTCCATGGGTGTTCACCATCATTCGCAACCTTTTTTAGGAGCGTTTTGGCAATTTTCACCGCTGATTCCGCTTTGCCATTACTTTGTGGGTGATGACGTCACATGGTTAAAGTCCCACTCATCAGCACATTTTTGAAAGTCCGTTCCAGAGAAGGGGGGTCCATTATCAGAAACAACAGTATGGGCAACGCCATGTCTGCTGAACTGCTTATTGCAGCATTCAATGGTGGAGTCTGTCATTCAGCTCGTCGAGCTCCCAGTCGTCCGAGTAATAATCAACCATGATGAGGTAGTTGCTTTTGTTGACTGTGAGTAAGTCCATCCTGATCTTGGACCATGGAAGGGGAGGGATTTGGTGGGGGATGAGTGTCTCCTTTTGTTGTCTCTTCTGGATGGATTTGCATGTGGCACATTTGCTGATAAAGACCTTTACGTCCTCCGTAATCCTTGAAAACAGCATCACGTGCCTTTCTGAGACTGGCCCCTATGCCTGAGTGGCCAGAGTGTATTTTGTGTAGAAAGTCAGTGCGTAACATGTCAGGGACGAAGACAGTGTTTCCTTTAAATATCAGACCCTTTTCTGTGGTGAGCTCCTCTTGGTACGTCCATAAATCTTTCAGTGCGTGACTCACAGCCTGTTTGGTTCTAGGCCAGTCGTTGTTGATTTGTGAGTGCAGAGTCTGAAACAGTGGGTCCTGGGAACAGTGTGCTTTGATTGACTCCATGGTCTTAGTTGAGATGTTGACATCACTGGTGTGATCCACCTGTTCAGGACAGTTGTGGCTAGACCCATAGCATAGACTGTAGCTGGTGTTTGCATTTGTCTGTGCTCTGTGGTTGATTGAGCTGTTCTGGACAGGAAGTCGGCTACATGTAGTTCTTTGCCTTGTTTGTATTGCACTTGGAGTTGGTATCATTGTAGCCTTAGCAACATTCTCTGCAGTCGCTCAGGTGCTAAGAATAGGGATTTCTTGACGATTGTCTCAAGTGTATTGTGATTAACTCCCTGCCATGCAGGTACTGGTCAAACTTGTCACATGAAAAAACTATGGAGAGACAATCCTTCTCAATCTGGGCATATCTTTGTTCTGTCTGAGTCAATGTTCTAGAGGCAAATGCAACAGGTTGTCCTTTCTGTAGAAGGGCTCCGCCCAAACCTGTCTCATTGGCATCACACTGCAGTGTGACTTCCTCATTCAAGTCTTAGTATTTGAGCACTGGGTGTTGTTAGACTAACCATTTGATAATCTCAACTGCTGCGTCATGCTGTGGTAGCCATGTTAGTCTTATGAACGTCTTACACACATCAGATAGGCAGTGCATTCATTTTTCAAGGTAGTTCACAAACCCAAACAGCCGCTGTAGTGACTTGTCTTCAGTCGGTGTACCCATGCTCTGAATGACTATTTTCTCTGGGTCAAGGCGAAGGCCCTCTGTGTTGAGAAGATGACCCATGTATGTCACACTCAGCAGCTTTAACCAGAGTTTATTTTTGTTCAGCTTCAGGTTGACATCTCTTGCTCTCTGCAGGAGAGCTTTAAGGTTTCTGTCATGATCTACCATCGCCTTTTCGTGTGTGTCACCATATCCATAGAGTAGAATGTCATCCGCGATCACACTCACTCCTTTTAGTCCCTGTAGTGCTTCACACTATCTGTGCTGGCATTCTTCAGCTGCTGGCTTGATTCCAAATGGCATTCTCAGCCATCTATATCTGCCTAAAGGTGTCCAGAAGGTTGTTAGATAGCTGCTCACTTCATCAAGTTTGAATTGACGATATCCATCTTTGGCATTGAGTACTGAGAATACCTTTCCATTGGATATCTCTGGTAGAATCTCTTCGATTGTGGGTATCAGGAAGTGTGATCTCAGTAAGGCTTTGTTGAGTGCACTGGGGACCATGCATATTCGTAGCTTATCAGGTTTTTCAATGACAACCATGTTGCTGATCCAAGGTTTAGGCTCTGTGACTTTCATGATAATGTCTGCATTGTCTATTGAATGTATGACCTTTGTGATACTTTCATTCAGCGTAATAGGTATCCGTCTTGGTAGCTGCTGCGCAGGCCGGGCTGCATTGTCTACTTCTAGGTGTAGCTCTCCAGTAAGGTATCCAAGCCCATCAAACACATCCTTCTACTTGGAGATGATCTCCTCAGTTGTCATGATGACCTCAGTGGATGTGGTGCTTGGGGTGTCGATGTGATGTAACACATGGCTGTGTTTGGCTGAGTCTTTCACATGTGTAAGCTGACAGCAGAGGAAGCTGGAATGTGTCCTTGACCTGAAATTTGATATGAAACATATTCCCATCATGATCTGCTTTGAGATTGCATTCTCCTGTTGGCTTTATCAGTGTGCCGTCATATAGCTTGAGTGTAGCTTTCCTTGGTAGGACAACTGGATTGCCATCTTGACTGACTTGCTGACTCTGTGCCTAGTTGACATTTAATTGTATGGCTGGGGTCATACTATGTCAATGGCTCATCACTCAGTGGTGCTAGGTTAATGAACACTTCTTTTGCCTTACTTTCCACAGAATTAACCTGTGAGATGTACCATTATTGCATGTGTTGTTTGGTCATCCGACTCATTTACCTTCCTCTACTAGATTGAGTTGAGGTTTGTGTTGTGCTTGTTTACAAACTCTGGTAAAATGGTTTCGTTTGCCACATGCTTTATAGGTGACGCCGTATGCTGAGCATTTTGCTTTGGCATGTAATGCACCACAGTAATGATATGTTACGTCGTTTGGCATTCTATGTTTACTATTACCCCCTGTAAACTCTGTCTGTTTACGACCATATCTTTGGCGTTTGTTCTGATTCTGAACGTCGCTCATGGGAGGTACGACAGCGACAGCCCCGAAACCTGAAGGATCTGGAGAAAGTCTGTATGGAGGAGTGGGCAAAAATCACTGCTGCAGTGTGTGCAAACCTGGTCAAGAACTACAGGAAACATATGATCTCTGTAATTGCAAACAAAGGTTTCTTTGCCAAATATTAAGTTCTGCTTTTCTGATGTATCAAATACTTATGTCATGCAATAAAATGCAAATTAATTAATTTAAAATCATACAATGTGATTTTCTGGATTTTAGATTCCGTCTCTCACAGTTGAAGTGTACCTATGATAAAAATTACAGACCTCTACATCCTTTGTAAGTAGGAAAACCTGCAAAATCGGCAGTGTATCAAATACTTGTTCTCCCCACTGTATATCTATTTAAACCTAGTTAGAAAGGATTACCTACACATATTACCTACACATGTTATAGACAGAAGCATGCTACATGGCAAACCAATCCGAACTCATCAGATGGCAGTTTGTTATTAAGCCAAATGAAAGTTTACATGTTCCAGAAGGCATTTCTGCCCCAAAAAACATTTACGTACAAAGCTGTAACCTGTAGCATACCTCGTTCAGTCTCCTCAGGACTTGAATGGCCCCACAAACCGCGGGCCCAGCTTCTGGCAGGACAGGCGGAAGGGCAGGTTTCGGGTCGAGAGCCAGGTGCGAATAACGGGGCCTCACTGCGGTGGAGGTCGGCGCTCGCCTTCTGCCGCCTCATGGCCCGTTTCAGGTGCACATGGATGGCATCCCAGGTCTCCTCCAAGCGCTTAAACCATTCGTCCACCGCAGGAGCCTCGATCTGGCTCTGATGCCAATGTGCCAGAACCATGGACCCTGGACATGAACTGGGGACCCCGATCAGAGACGATGTCCTCAGGCACCTCGTAGTGCCGGAAGATGTGAGTGAACAGGGCATCCGCAGTCTGTAGGGCCATAGGGAGACCGGGCAAAGGGAAGAGATGGCAGGTCTTAGAAAACTGATCCACAACGACCAGGATCGTGGTGTTACCCTGTGAGGGAGGAAGATCCGTCAGGAAGTCCACCAACAGGTGCGACCACGGCCGTTGTGGAATGGGTAGGGGTTGTAACTTCCCTCTGGACAGGTGCCTGGGAGCCTTGCACTGGGTGCACACCGAGCAGGAGGAAACATAACCTTTACGTCCTTGGCCAAGGTGGACCACCAGTACTTCCCACTAAGACTGCGCACATTCCGACCGATGCCAGGATGACCAGAGGAGGGTGACGTGTGGGCCCAACAGATCAACCGGTCGGAGAACAGCAGACGGAAGGTACAGACGCCCAGCTGGACACTGGAGAGGAGTGGGCTCTGTACATAACACACGCTCAATGTCTGCGTCCAGCTCCCACACCACCGGTGCCACCAGGCAAGAGGCCAGGAGTATGGGAGTGTGATCCATGGACCGCTCCTCTGTGTCATACATCCGGGACAGTGAGTCTGCCTTAGCATTCTGGGAAACTGGTCGGTAGGACAGGATGAACACAAAACGGGTAAAAAACATGGCCCACCTTGCCTGGTGAGGGTTCAGTCTCCTCACCGCCCGGATGTACTCCAGATTGTGGAGGTCAGTCCAGATGAGAAAAGGGTGTCTCGCCCCCTCAAGCTAATGTCTCCACGCCTTCAGAGCCTTGACGACAGCCAACAGCTCCCGGTTCCCCACATCGAAATGTTTTTTTTTTAGATAGCAAATGTTAGCCAAGGAAACATGCAGTAATTCAACATTGGCTAGCAATAAATACACGTACAAACAAGTCAAGGTACAGTTGAAGTCGGAAGATTAAAAACACTTAGGTTGGAGTTATTTAAACTTGTTTTTCAACCACTCAATTGATAGTTTTGGCAAGTCGGTTAGGGCATCTACTTTATGCATGACACAAGTAATTTTTCCAACAATTGTTTACAGACAGATTTTTTTCACTTTTAATTCACTGTATCACAATTCGAGTGGGTCAGAATTTTACGTACACTAAGTTGACTGTGCCTTTAAACAGCTTGGTGGAAAATTCCAGAAAATTATGTCATGGCTTTAGAAGCTTCTGATAGGCCAATTGACATAATTTAAGTCAATTGGAGGTGTACCTGTGGATGTATTTCAAGGCCTATCTTCAAACTCAATGCCTCTTTGCCTGACATCATGGGAAGATCAAAATAAACCAGACCTCCACAAGTCTGGTTCATCCTGAAAGGCGGCTAAGCAAGGAAGACACTGCTTCAAAACCGCCATAAAAAAAGCCTACACAAAACAGCACATGCAGAAAAAGATTGTACTTTTTGGAGAAATGTCCTCTGGTCTGACGAAACAAATATAGAACTGTTTGGCCATGATGAACATTGTTATGTTTGGAGGAAAAAGGGGGAGGCTTGCAAGCCGAAGAACACCATCCCAACAGTGGAGCACAGGGGTGGCAGCATCATGTTGTGGGGGTGCTGTGCTGCAGGAGGGACTGGTGCACTTCACAAAATAGAAAGTCAAGGTATTGGAGTGGCCATCACAAAGCCCTGACCTCAGTCCTATAGGAACTTAAAAAGCATGCAAGCAAGGAGGCCTACAAACCTGACTCAGTCACACCAGCTCTGTCAGGAGGAATGGGCCAAAATTCACCCAACTTATTGTGGGAAGCTTGTGGGAAACTACCCGAGTTAACGATTTAAGGCCAATGCCACCAAATACTAACTGAGTGTATGTACATTTCTGACACACTCGGAAAGTGATGAAAGAAATAAAAGCTGAAAGAAATCATTCTCTCTACTATTATTCTGACATTTTATATTCTTTAAATAAAGTGGTGATCCTAACTGACCCAAAACAGGGAATGTTTACTAGGATAAAATGTCAGGGATTGTGAAAAACTGAGTTTAACTCTGGGATATGTGGGACAGTAGCATCCCACCTGGCCAAAAGCCAGAGAAAATGCAGAGCGCCAAATTCAAATAAATTGCTATATAAATCAAACTTTCATGAAATGACATATGCAAGATAGAAAATTAAAGCTCCACTTGTTGTGAATCCAGCCAACATGTCAGATTTCAAAAAGGCTTTTCGGCGAAAGAAAACAATGGCATTATCTGAGGATAGCACCATAGTAAACAAAGTGAGAAAAGCATATTTCAACCCTGCAGGCGCGACAAAAAATGCAGAAATAAAAATACACTGCTCAAAAAATAAAGGGAACACTAAAATAACACATCCTTGATCTGAATGAATGAAATATTCTTATTAAATATTTGTTTCTTTACATAGTTGAATGTGCTGACAACAAAATCACATAAAAAGTATCAATGGAAATCAAATTTATCAACCCATGGAGGTCTGGATTTGGAGTCACACTCAAAATTAAAGTGGAAAACCACACTACAGGCTGATCCAACTTTGATGTAATGTCCTTAAAATAAGTCAAAATGAGGCTCAGAAGTGTGTGTGGCCTCCACGTGCCTGTATGACCTCCCTACAACGCCTGGGCATGCTCCTGATGTGGTGGTGGATGGTCTCCTGAGGGATCTCCTCCCAGACCTGGACTAAAGCATCCGCCAACTCCTGGACAGTCTGTGGTGCAACGTGGCGTTGGTGGATGGAGCGAGACATGATGTCCCAGATGTGCTCAATTGGATTCAGGTCTGGGGAACGGGCGGGCCAGTCCATAGCATCAATGCCTTCCTCTTGCAGGAACTGCTGACACACTCCAGCCAGATGAGGTCTAGCATTGTCTTGCATTAGAAGAAACCCAGGGCAAAACCCACCAGCATATGGTCTCACAAGGGGTCTGAGGATCTCATCTCGGTACTTAATGGCAGTCAGGCTACCTCTGGCGAGCACATGGAGGGCTGTGCGACCCCCCAAAGAAATGCCACCCCACACCATGACTGACCCACCGCCAAACCGGTCATGCTGGAGGATGTTGCAGGCAGCAGAACGTTCTCCACAGCGTCTCCAGACTCTGTCACATCTGTCACATGTGCTAGGTGTTAACCTGCTTTCATCTGTGAAGAGCACAGGGCGCCAGTGGCGAATTTGCAATCTTGGTGTTCTCTTGCAAATGCCAAACTGTGGACGTCGGGCCCTCATACCACCCTCATGGAGTCTGTTTCTGACCGTTTGAGCAGACACAGGGCTCTGGCAGTGCTTCTCCTGCTCCTCCTTGCACAAAGGCGGAGGTAGCGGTCCTGCTGCTGGGTTGTTGCCCTCCTACGGCCTCCTCCACGTCGCCTGATGTACTGGCCTGTCTCCTGGTAGCGCCTCCATGCTCTGGACACTACGCTGACAGACACAGCACACCTTCTTGCCACAGCTCGCATTGATGTGCCATCCTGGATGAGCTGCACTACCTGAGCCACTTGTGTGGGTTGTAGACTCTCATGCTACCACTAGAGTGAATGCACCGCCAGCATTCAAAAGTGACCAAAACATCAGCCAGGAAGCATAGGAACTGAGAAGTGGTCTGTGGTCACCACCTGCAGAACCACTCCTTTATTGGGGGTGTCTTGCTAATTGCCTATAATTTCCACCTGTTGTCTATTCCATTTGCACAACAGCATATGAAATTTATTGTCAATCAGTGTTGCTCTCTAAGTGGACAGTTTGATTTCACAGAAGTGTGATTGACTTGGAGTAACATTGTGTTGTTTAAGTGTTCCCTTTATTTTTTTGAGCAGTGTATAATTAATTCCTTACCTTTGACGAGCTTCTTTTGTTGGCACTCCAATATGGTCCTTTTGTTCGATTAATTCCGTCCATATATATTCAAAATGTCCATTTACTTGGTGCGTTTGATCCAGAAAAACACTGGTTTCCAACTCGCGCAATCTGTCTACAAAATATCTCAGAAGTTACCTGTAAACTTTGCCAAAACATTTCAAACTACTTTTGTAATACAACTTTAGGTATTTGTTAATACCTAAAGGTGGTCCTTCTGTAGCTCAGTTGGTAGAGCATGGCGCTTGTAACGCCAGGGTAGTGGGTTTGATTCCCGGGACCACCCATACGTAGAATGTATGCACACATGACTCTAAGTCGCTTTGGATAAAAGCGTCTGCTAAATGGCATATATTATATTATTATTATGTTAATGTAAATAATCAATAAAATTGAAGACGGGATGATCTGTGTTCAATACAGGAGGATAACAAACTGTAGCATACTTTCTGGTCACGCGCCTCTATCTAACAGTACACTTCAAGTTACCCTCGTTCAAGATGGCCGTACTTCTTCATTACACAAAGGATAAACCTCAACCAATTTCTAAAGACTGTTGACATCCAGTGGAAGCGATAGGAACTGCAAGAAGGTCCCTTAGAAATCTGGATTCCCAAAGAAATTTCATTGAAAACAGAGTGACCTCAAAAAAAACAATCTGAATGGTTTGTCCTTGGGGTTTCGCCTGCTAAATAAGTTATGTTATAGACATGATTCAAACAGTTTCAGAAACTTCAGAGTGTTTTCTATCCAAATCTACTAATAATATGCAATATGCGGCAGTGTAGCCTAGTGGTTAGAGCGTTGGACTAGTTACCGGAAGGTTGCAAGTTCAAATCCCCGAGCTGACAAGGTACAAATCTGTCGTTCTGCCCCTGAACAGGCAGTTAACCCACTGTTCCTAGGCCGTCATTGAAAATAAGAATTTGTTCTTAACTGACTTGCCTAGTTAAATAAAGGTAAAATAAAAATAATAAAAAAATATATTCTGGGGATGAGTAGCAGGCAGTTGAATTTGGGCATGCATTTCATCCAGATGTGAAAATACTGCCCCGTGACACCAAGAAGTTAAATGTATTTGGCTAATGTGTATGTAAACTTCTGACTTCAACCGTACATACCCAGCAGCTGAAAATATTATTCCACTTCAAAGCTGCTTCAAGAAGATATTTACTAAAACAGTCTGAGCTTCATGTCTCAACCGACTGCATGAGACACATAATTTGAATCCACAGGAGGCATAAGCTATTGCTGTGGAGAAATACAGTATGTTAAAGTAATCTTTGAAGGAAGCTTCTGAATTACTGTTAAAAACAGTATTTTTCAGCATTTCACCTTTAAAACGTCTTAGGGCTGCAATCCTGTTAACGGAATCGATATGACAACAGCCAGTGAAAGTGCAGGGTGCCAAATTCAAAACAACAGAAATCTCATAATTAAAATTCCTCAAACATACATGTATCTTTTACCGTTTTAAAGGTCATCTTGTTGTTAATCCCACCACAGTTTCCGATTTCAAATAGGCTTTACAGCGAAAGCACCACAAATGATTGTGCTAGGTCATCACCAACTCACAGAAAAATTCAGCCATTTTTCCAGCCAAAGAAAGGAGTCACAAAAAGCACAAATAGAGATAAAATGAATCACTAACCTTTGATGATCTTCATCATATGACACTCAAAGGACTTCATGTTACACAATACATATATTTTTATTTGATAAAGTTCATATTTATATAATAAAATCTCAGTATACATTGGCACGTTACATTCACTAGTTCCAAAAACATCAGGTGATATTGCAGAGAGCCACATAATTTCACAGAAATACTCATTATAAATGTCGATAAATACAATTGTTAGACATGCTGTGTCAGATTTCAAAACAACTTTACAGAAAAAGCAAACCATGCAATAATCTGAGACGGCGCTCAGAAGAAAAATAAAATGATCCGCCCATGTTGGAGTCAACAGAAATCAGAAATAAATAAATAAATATTCCCTTACCTTTGATGATCTTCATCAGAATGCACTCCCAGGAATCCTAGTTCCACAATAAATGTTTGTTTTGTTCGATAATTATTATTTATGTCCAAGTAGCTATTTTTGTTAGCACATTTAGTACACAAATCCAAACGCTCGTACAGGTCCAGCCGAACGTCGGACGAAAACTTCAAAAAGTTATATTACAGGTCGAAGAAACTTGTCAAACTAAGTATAGAATCAATCTTTAGCATGTTGTTATCATAAATCTTCAATGACGTTCCAACCAGAGAATTCCATTGTCTGTAGAAATACCATGGAACGCAGGTCGCTATCATGTGAAATGCGCATGACCAGGACCTGGCTCTCTGCCAGACCACTGACTCAAAGAGCTCACAATACAGTAGAAGCCTCATTCAAGTTTCTAAAGACGGTTGACATCTAGTGGAAGCCTTAGGACGTGCAACATAACCAATATCCCACTGTGTATTCAATAGGGGCTGGGTTGAAAATCGACCAACCTCAGATTTCCCACTTCCTGTTTGGATTTCTTCTCAGGTTTTTGCCTGCCATATGATTTCTGTAATACTCAACGACATCATTCAAACAGTTTTAGAAACTTCAGAGTGTTTTCTATCCAATACTAATAATAATATGCATATATTAGCAACTGGGACTGAGAAGCAGGCCGTTTACTCTAACCACCTCTGGGCACCTTACAGAAAAGTCTTACAGTTTAATCAGCAGTCTATAACCAATGTTTTATTAAAATATCACGAGTACCAAAACAGTCAAAAGACATTCCTGTTTTTTCTTTATATTGGAGATACCTTTTGTCTGTCCACTCCACCTCTGGGTCCCCCCCAATTTGGTGGCACCTCTGGTGTGGGGACCCTCGTCGCCGACCCCGGACCGGGGACCCTCACCGCAGGCCCCGGACCATGTTTTTGTAAAATGTTCAATGGAAATTGTTCAAACAAGTCCTTGTGGATAAAGTTGTATGTTTTGTTTAACTTTGCAACCATTGGATTTTGTTATGAAATACATTTTTAAAGTGAAAATGTGAACCTCAGCATCACTCTGTAACCGTGGAATTAATCAGCTTCTGATAGGCCTAATCCTGACTCAAAGTCTTATAATGGATGTTCAAAATGAGCTGATGCATTTATTTTCTCTAAACCGGTACATGATTGGGCAATCAATTTTCAATACTTCCATATCTCCCTTCACTGAATTCCAACTATAATGTCCAGTATGTAGAATCTCCACAGAACATTACACAGGGAAATAAAGTTGAAGTCGGAAGTTTACATACACTTAGGTTGGAGTCATTAAAACTCCACAAATTTCTTGTTAACAAACTATAGTTTTGGGAAGTCAGTTAGGACATCTACTTTGTGCATGACACAAGTCATTTTTACAACAATTGTTTACAGACAGATTATTTCACTTATAATTAACTGTATCACAATTACACTGGGTCAGAAGTTTACATACACTAAGTTGACTGTGCCTTTAAACAGCTTGGAAAATTCCAGAAAAGTATGTAATGGCTTTAGAAGCTTCTGATAGGCCTTGATTATATCCACAGGTACACCTCCAATTGACTCAAATGATGTAAATTAGCCTATCTTTAAACTCAGTGCATCTTTGCTTGACATCATGAGAAAATCAAAAGAAATCAGCCAAGATCTCAGAAAAAAGTGTAGACCTCCACGTACACCAGGTACTATGTTCATCTGTACAAACAATGGTACGCAAGTATAAACACCAGGGAACCACGCAGCCGTCATACCGCTCAGGAAGGAGACGCGTTCTGTCTCCTAGAGATGAACAGACTTTGGGGGCGAAAAGTGCAAATCAATCCCAGAACAACAGCAAAGGACCTGCACATGGGGATAAAGATCGTACTTTTTGAAGAAATGTCCTCTGGTCTGATGAAACAAAAATAGAACTGTTTGGCCATAGTGACCATTGTTATGTTTGGTGGAAAAAAGGGGAGGCTTGCAAGCCAAAGAACATCATCCCAACCGTGAAGCACGGGGGTGGCAGCATCCTGTTGTGAAGGTGCTGTGCTGCAGGAGGGACTGGTGCACTTCACAAAATAGATGGCATGATGAGGATGGAAAATTAAGTGGATATATTGAAGCAACATCTCAAGACATCAGTCAGGAAGTTAAAGCTTGGTCGCAAATGGGTCTTCCAAATGGACAATGACCACAAGCATACTTACAAAGTTGTGGCAAAATGGCTTAAGGACAACAAAGTCAAGGTATTGGAGTGGCCATCAGAAAGCCCTGACCTCAATCCTGTAGAAAATCTTTGGGCAGAACTGAAAAAGCGTGTGTGAGCAAGGAGGCCTACAAACCTGACTCAGTTACCCCAGCTCTGTCAGGAGGAATGGGCCAAAATTCACCCAATTTATTGTGGGAAGCTTGTGGAAGGTAAGCCAACACTTTTGACCGAAGTTCAACAATTTAAAGGCAATGCTACCAAATACCAATTGAGAGTATGTAAACGTCTGACCCACTCGGAATGTGATGAAAGAAATAAAAGCTGAAATAAATCATTCTCTCTAATATTATTCTGACATTTCACATCCTTAAAATAAAGTGGTGATCCGAACTGACCTAAAACAGGGATTTTTTACTAGGATTAAATGTCAGGAATTGCGAAAAACTGAGTTTATATGTACTTGGCTAAGGTGTATGTAAACTTACGACTTCAACTGTCATGTCGTCATTTTATTTTTTAGATTTTTTATTTCACCTTTATTTAACCAGGTAGGCTAGTTGAGAACAAGTTGTCATTTACAACTGCGACCTGGCCAAGATAAAGCCAAGCAGTGCGACACAAACAACAACACATGGAATAAACAAACATACAGTCGACAATAAAATAGAAAACTCTATATACAGTGTGTGCAAATGAGGTAGGATAAGGGAGGTACGGCAATAAATAGGCCATAGTGGCAAAATAAGTACAATATAGCAATTAAACACTGCAGAAGATGAGTGTGCAAGTAGAAACCATTAATATGGTTTAAAAAAGGTAATTGTGTTTCAAATCACAGGCAAAAAATGATTTATTCTTATTGAAATACTACATAAGCGCTATACTGTAATTTTCCGATGACAAACATTTTATGATCCATTTTCTTGATAGTGCTTAATAATGTGGAGCAGGCCATATATGCACAGTGTTTGTAAAATAGGAATTCTAACACACTCTGGAGTAAGTTGTCCACAGTGCCTTAACCTCATGTCATTCAGAAGAATTTGACTTCATTGATCACAGAATCCTGTTTAAGTTGGAGTAGAATCCTAAATAAAAAATAAAAACAAAGTGTTACCCCACTTCAGTTTTGGTAAACATCTGAGGGAAACGCCTGACGAAATGAACTCTCAAATTCAAAGACAAGGCTATGGAGGCAAGGACTGACCATCCATGATATCAACATTGTAGTTTTACCATGTTTTGAATGTGTTTGTTTATGTTTACATTGTTTAAAAACATTGGAGTAAATAAACTACTAAGCTCAGGAGGCATTTATAAGTTATATTCTTCAAGAATCATTGAGTCAATGAGCAACTAAGGATACTAGCAAAATGCACTAGTACACAAAGTGCTTTGTAGACTGTTAACTTCTAGAGAAACTGTTTGAGTGTTGATGGGCTTTGATCCATGCTTTGTCTATCATATGCAATTTGTTGATTTTTAGGAAACTGTGACTAAATGAAGGGAGGTTCTTCTAGTGTTCACCTTGTCTTAAGAGAAGGACCTTCAGTTTCAGTGGAGACAATGAAGTCGTCTCTTGTTGGAGAGGGAGAAATTAAATAGAATCTGACAGAGACTTGGGCAGGGGAAGAAAGATCAGTTAGACAGACAGAGCTGTTGGAATGGTAAACCAGCCTTGGGCATTAAAGGAAGCGGAGAAAAGAGGACAAATTGGAAATGAAGGAGGTACCTGAGAAGTGGTGGGGCTCTAGAGTCTGGCCAAATAGCAACATCAACCTCCATCTGTTGAGAATACAAATCATTGACACACTCGCTCTACCAGCATACATTTTCAGAAATGTTTTAAATACATAAAATCAGGATAGTAATATCTCAGTCCATACCTTTTTCTATTAATCTTTTCCACATGCACCATTCATTTAATTGCTTTAGAAGGACCCTGCATTCCAAAATAAACAAACTACCAACGGGACATTAAAAACTGGAATAGCTTATGCTTCACTGAGTCGTGGCCGAATGACGACATTATCAACATACAGCTGGCAGGAAAGAACAGCGACGTCTGGTAAAACAAAGGGTGGCGGATTATGCATTTATGTAAACAACAGCTGGTGCACGATATCTAAGGAAGTCTTAAGGTTTTGCTCGCTTGAGCTAGTATCTCATGTTAAGCTGTAGACCACACTATCTACCTAGAGTTTTCATCTGTATTTTTCATAGCTGTCTACACACCACCACAGACCGGTGCTGGCACTGAGACCACACTAAATGAGCTGTATTCCACCATAAGCAAACAGGAAAACGCTCATCCAGAGGCGGCGCTCCTAGTGGCTGGGTACTTCAGTGCAGGGAAACTTAACCTGTTGTGTGTAGGGGGCAGTATTTGATGTTTGGATGAAAAACTTACCCAAATGAAACTGCCTATTTCTCAGGCCAAGAATCTAGAATATGCATATAATTGTCAGATTAGGATAGAAAACACTCTAAAGTTTCCAAAACTGTCAAAATATTGTCTGAGTATAACAGAACTGATATTGTAGGTGAAAACCTGATGAAAATCCAACAAGAAAGTGCCTAAGAGAAACTAATCTCCCTGTTCCGTTGCATGCCTTCCTTCTATTTCACCTCTTGGATTTAGGGGGCGCTATTTTAATTTTTGGATGAAAAACGTTCCCGTTTTAAACAATATATTTTGTCACGAAAAGATGCTCGACTATGCATATAATTGACAGCTTTTGAAAGAAGACACTGATGTTTCCAAAACTGCAAAGATATTGTCTGTGAGTGCCACAGAACTGATGTTACAGGCAAAACCCAGATAAAAATCCAACCAGGAAGTGCCGCATTTTTTGAAACCGCCTCATGCCAATGACTCCTTATATGTCTGTAAATGAGCTACGAATGAGCTTACATTTTCCACGTATTCCCCAAGGTGTCTACGGCATTGTGACGTCTTTTTAGGCATTTCCATTGAAGAATGGCTGTAAGGGATCATATATAGCATGTGGTCACATGGTGTCTCCCGCAAACCTTGCGTAAAATACTGAGGTAGCCATTTTTCCAATCGCTTCTTATGAGAAACCAATTGCCTCAACGGATATATTATTGAATATATATGTTAAAAACACCTTGAGGATGGATCCTAAACAACGTGATGAAATATGAAATATTAAATATTTTTAGTGATTTAATTTGATTTTCGCCCTCTGCAATTCAGCGGGTGTTAACGAAAATGATCCCGCTAACGGGGTGGGTGCGCCAAGAAGTTTTAAATCACTTTTACCAAATTTCTATCAGCATGTTAAATGTGCAACCAGAGAGAAATAACTTGAGACTACCTTCACTCCACTCACAGAGACACTTACAAAGCTATACCTCGCCATCCATTTGGCAAATCTAACCATAATTATATCCTCCTGACTCTTGCTTACAAGCAAAAATTAAAGCAGGAAGCACCAGTGACTTGGTCAATAAAAAAGTGCTCAGATGAAACAGATGCTAAGATACAGGACTGTTTTGCTAGCACAGACTGGAATATGTTTTGAGATTCTTCCTATGGCATTGAGGAGTACACAACATCTGTCATTGGATTCATCAATAAGTGATTTGATGACATCGTCCCCACAGCGACTGTATGTACATACCCCAACAATGGCTTACAGGCAACATCCTCACTGAGCTAAAGACTTGAGCTGCCACTTTCAAGGAGCGGGATTCTAACCTGGAAGCTTATAAGAAATACCACTATAACCTCTGACGAACCATCAAACAGGCAAAGTGTCATTACAGGACTAAGATCGAATCGTACTACACCGGCTCCGTCGCTCGTCGGATGTGGCAGTGCTTGCAAACTATTACAGACTACAAAATGACGCCCAGCCTAGAGCTGCCCACTGACACAAGCCTACCAGAAGAGCTAAACCACCTCTATGTTCGCTTCGAGGCAAATAACATTGAAACATGCATGAGAGCACCAGCTGTTCCGGATGACAGTGTGATAACGCTCCCGCAGCCGATGTGAGTAAGACCTTTATAAACAGGTCAACATTCACAAGGCCTCAGGGCCAGACAGATTGCCAGGATGTGTACTGTGACCATGCACTGACCAACTGGCAAGTGTCTTCACTGATATTTTCAACCTCTACCTGTCTGAGTCTGTAATACCAACATGTTTTAAGCAGACCACCATATTCCCTGTGCCCATGAACACTAAGGTAATCTTCCTAAATGACCACCGGCCTGTAGAATTCCCGTTTGTAGCCTTGAAGTACTTTGATAAGCTGGTCATGTCCCACATCAACAACATTGGCACAGAAACCCATGACCCACTCCAATGTGCATACCGCCCTAACAGATCCACAGATCACGCAATCTCTATTGCAATCCACACTGCCCTTTCCCACATGGTCAAAAGGAACACCTATGTGAGAATTCTATTCATTGACTACAGATCAAAGTTTCAACACCATAGTGCCCTCAAAGCTCAGCAATAAGCTAAGGATCCTGGGACGAAACACCTCTCTCTGCAACTGGATCCTGGACTTCCTGGCGGGCCGCCCCCAGGTGGTAAGAGTAGGTAACAACACATCTGCCATGCTGATCCTCAACACAGGGGCCCTTCAGGGGTGCGTGCTCAGTCCCCTCCTGTACTCCCTGTTCACTCATAACTGCACGGCCAGGCACGACTCCTACACCATCATTAAGTTTTCAGATGACACAACAGTGGTAGGCCTGATCATCGACAACGATGAGACAGTCTATAGGGAGGAGATCAGAGACCTGACTGTGTGGTGCCAGGACAACAACCTCTCCCGCAACGTGATCAAGACAAAAAATATTATTTTGGACTACAGGAAAAGGAGGACCGAGCACGCCCCCATTCTCATTGATGGTGCTGTAGCAGAGCAGGCTGAGAACTTCAAGTTCCTTGGTGTCCAAATCACCAACAAACTAACATGGTCAAGCACACACCAAGACAGTATAACAGAATGACAGCACAAACAGCACAAACTGTCATTCTGTTTCCAAACTTTGCATCTGCACTGTTTTTTTGTTTTTGTAAAAAGTGTTTTTGTAAAACGTTCAGTGGAATTTGAAAACAGTAATATTTTGATAGTTTGGGTTTAAACGTGGTTTATGAGTTACAAAATTGCTCTACACTGGCTTTTCTTTACTTGTTTATGATCCTCCAGGGAAGTCCATTGGGGACACCAGGTTTGAAGTTGTTGACCTAAAACATAAACACATTTTATTTTTTGGTTGATGGTCTTGGAACAGGTCCTGTGCTAGAGGCTATATCTTATTCCGACACAGCATTGCCAACTAATGAGAACCCTATGGCCGTCTCTGATTAAATATGACTGCTCGTCCCCTTAGGTGAGCAGGATGTTTAATTAAGCAGAGATTAGATCAGAGGCCGAAACTGTACAAAAGGATGAAGACGTCTACATCATGCTTTCACCAGGCCTTTGTGGAAATAAACACACCCTGCTCTTCCAGTCATAAACACGATTGTATAATATTTGCCCATAGTTCTTTTTTTAAATTCTTCAAGCCCTGTCAAGTTGATTGCTGATCGTTGCTAGACAGACATTTTCAAGGTGATTCAAGTCAAAACTGTAACAAAGTCACACAGGAACATTCAATGTCGTCTTGGTAAGCAACTCCTGTGTAGATTTTGCCTTGTGTTTTAGGTCATTGTCCTGCTGAAAGGTGAATTTGTCTCCCAGTGTCTGAGGGAATGCAGACTGAACCAAGTTTCCTCTAGGATTTTGCCTGTGTTTTTGTTGTTGTTGTATATAGTACCAGTCAAACGTTTGGACATACCTACTCATTCAAGAGATTGTCTTTATTTTTACTATTTTCTACATTGTAGAATAATGGTGAAGACATCAAAACTATGAAATAGCCTAATAGTAGCCTAGTGGTTGGATGTTGCAGGATCGAATCCCTGAGCTGACAAGGTAAAAATCTGTCATTCTGCCCATGAACAAGGCAGCTAACCCAGCCCGGTAGGCTGTCATTGTAAATAAGAATTTGTTCTTAACTGACTTGCCTAGTTAAAAAAAATAGTATATACTGTATATGTGTGTGTATAGCATCATTGCCACTGCTAGATTAATTTGCTTCAAGTCTTAACCCTTATGAAAGGACTTATCTGTAGATGAGTTATCTCGGATACAATTAAAAGACAGACTGTTTCCTCAATGAACACAAATGAACACAGGATTTGATGACTGGCAACAACACCTCCTCCACACTGTCTCTTAAAACAGGGGCCCCAAGGGTGTGTCCTCAGTCCTTTTTTGTACTCCTTGTTCACCCACGACTGCATAGCTTTTCAACACCAACTCCAAGTTTGTTGATGACACCATGGTTGTAGGCCTGATGGCCTACAACTAGTATAGGGAGGAGTTAATTAAGTGATCTGGCGTTGTGATATCATGACAACAACCTCTCCCTCAACGTCAGCAAAACAAAATAGTTGACGTCAGGAAGCAGAGGAGGAACATGCCCTGGTCCACATTAAAGGGACTGCAGAATATACCGCCACACTTTTGAGAGCGTCCTGATCAGTTGCATCATGACCTGCTCCATCCACAACCGCAAGGCCTTCTAGTGGGTGGTGAAGACGGACCAGTACACCACTGGGACTGTGCCGTCACCCATCTAGGATCTACTTGAAACGGTGCCTGAGGAAGTCCTGCAGCATCATCAAGGACCACACACACACACCCCAGCCACGAGCTGTTCTCTCCCTTACTGCCAGGCAGACCGTATCAGAGCATGAGGTCTGATACCAACAGGCTCTATCTACAAACCCTCAGACCGCTGAACACATGAACTGGACTGACCAGCTGCTCTGATTCTCTGCACCCACATCACAACTGCTGCTACCAGACTCGTATTATCCAGCTCAGTTTAAACACTGCCCCACATCCCCCACACACGTGTAAATATTGGACTATAAATTGTGCCTTCCTGTAATATACTAATGCCAAAATGACATTTACTTTATGTTAATATTCTTATATTTTATTATTTCTTAATTGATGCATTGTTGAGAAGGAACCTGCAAGTAAGCATTTCATTGGATGATGTATACCCTACGTATTTTTTCATTTTTTATTTTACCTTTATTAAACCAGGCAAGTCAGTTAAGAACATATTCTTATTTTCAATGACGGCCTGGGAACAGTGGGTTAACTGCCTGTTCAGGGGCAGAACGACAGATTTGTACCTTGTCAGCTCGGGGGTTTGAACTCGCAACCTTCCAGTTACTAGTCCAACGCTCTAACCACTAGGCTACGCTGCCGCCACGTATCCCGTACATACGACTAATAAAATTAATAAATAATAAATCAAATAGTTTAAACTGCTTTTCAAATTCAGCATAGATTTACCAAGATCTAGGCACATAAAGCCAACCACTGTGTTGAAAAACATCCTCACTCAAATATTCATCAAATAGGAGGTTAATGAGTCGTTTCAATTTCTATATTTTGAAAAGACTTGGTAGATTAAAACATATAGCTAGTTAATTATCTATGGGTTATAAAGGAAATGCACATTTTTTGTTTTAGAAGGAACAGAGAGAAAGAAAACTCCACGAAGGTTGGTTACTAGTGACGAAATTATGTAATCGATATTCCACAGTCAGGCAGACAACTATTAACCTACTGTATCTATTATGAAGTTCCCCTGAGCTGGACACTGGTGGTATTAATATTATTTTTTCCTCCTTTTTTTCTCTCCCTTTTTCTCACCAATTTCATGGTATCCAATTGGTAGTCTTGTCACATCCCTGCAACTCCTGTACGATCTCAGGAGAGGCGACGGTTGAGAGCCATGCGTCCTCCAAAACACAACCCAGCCAAGCCATACTACTCCTTGGCACAATGCCCGCTTAACCAGGAAGCCAGTCGCACCAATGTGTCGGAGGAAATAACATACACCTGGCGATCACGTCAGCTTGCATTGCGCCCGGCCCGCCACAGGAGTTACTAGAGCGCGATAGGACAAGAACATCCCTACCGGCCAAACCCTCACAACGCTGGGCCAATTGTGCGCTGCCCCATGGGTCTCCTGGTCGCAGCTTGCTGCAACAGAGCTTGGACTTGAACCAGAATCTCTAGAGGCACAGCTAGCACTGCGGTGCAGTGCCTTAGACCAGTGTGCCACTCGGGAGGCAGTATTAATATTCTGAATTAAAAATAAAAAGGACAACTGCAGATGCCGTAGAGACAGACACTAAATTACATATGAGTGGTGGATCACTTGATCCACCACTCATAGTAATCTAGTAATCTTTATTGAACTTTTATTTAACCAGGTAGGCCAGTTGAGAACAAGTTCTCATTTACACCTGCGACCAGGCCAAGATTAAGCAAAGCAGTGTGACAAAAACAACAACACAGAGTTACACATTAACAAACGTACAGTCAATAGCACAATAGAAAAATCTATGTAGTGTTTGCAAATGTATAATATTAGGGAGGTAAGGCAATAAATAGGCCAGAGGAGGAGTAGGATGAGGGTACGACTAAAGGCTATAAGAACTGGTCTTCTAGTGCGTTCGGAACAGAGAGTAAAAGGAGCAGATTTCTGGGAGTGGAAGAATATATTCAAGGCATAATGTACAGACAAGTGTATGTTGTGATGTGAGTACAGTGGAAACTTAGGAATTTAGTGATGATGACAGAAGTTTTGTCTCTAGAGACACCAGTTAAGCCAGGTGTCATGACCTGGCTTGTTGGGGGAGGTTTATGACCCCCATAAATACCTTTCCCCCTTTTCCTCTCTCTACTCTACCAATGTGACTATTGAAAATCCCTTTGTTAACATAGAAAGTCTGGTGACATCAAAAAATGGGAAACAGAACCATATTTCGGTAGTCCAACCAGTTGAAAATATGCGTTGGGACTTAATGAATATGATGTCAGTTCAGTTGGCATCTGAGACATGATTACTGATGATAGGACGACAAACTGTATCTTGGAAAGTCTACACGTCATAGTTATCAGATTCACATGGAATTGTTGTGCAATTTAAATATTTAAATATGAAACTATATGTGAAAGTTGAAATGTAATTTAGCTTCTTAATGAGAGAACGGTTTGTCATAGAGTTAACTCTATGAGAGAACGGTTTGTCATAGAGTTAACTCTGCCAACTCAGTGGCCCTGCCCATGTGAACAGACAGAGGTTGTAAACTATGAAACACAGCCCTCTCTCCCAATCCTATATAAGCCCCTTGACGAAAATGTAACTTTCTGTTCCGAGGACGTTAGGGTGACGGTCCTACGTTAAAAGGGCTCAGATAATAGGACGGACAGAGTATCTGTCCTACCAGAAGACGATGGTACTACCAAGTACCCATTTTACCAAGAGAAATTCTTCATAGGACAACCCGGCCTCCCATTTAAGACCAACCGATCGAAGCGCAGCTCAGAGTAAATATTTATTGCATTTTCCTTTTCCAAATGGATAGTAATTTAGAATGCATAAGATACTGTATTTATGATACCATAGCTCCTCCCTTTGTTACTCAGTCTTCCTGCTCTTTCACAACCCCCCCCATTTTCTTTGTATAACCAGCCGCTATATTGGCTCCGTTCACCAGGTCCATCAATGTATGATTCATTCGTGTACATGTAATTCTGTGTGATTAGTTAAGTATTTAGTAAATAAATCATTAAACCAAATTTTGCATTGCTGATTCAACTTGTAACTCGTGAAGATAAATAATTTACAACTTTCAGATTAAACTAAACAAGGTGACGATTAAATATGGACTGCTATTGATGTAAAAGATGACTAGGTCTTTAAGAGTTTATTCAGAAGATAACAACTCTATAAACATTATTTTGTGGTGCCCTGACTTTCTAGTTTACATTTACATTCACCTGATTAGCTTAATCAGGTAATATGAATTACAAGGAAATCATTTTATAGAATAGCATGTCATATAACTTAGACATAGCCAAAGACATGACGCAGGTGAGGTCATCGCATGTGTGGGGATGGGACAAAGGGGCTATCTAAGACATGAAGGGCAGGGCTGGGGGCTCTACAGTGAAATAAGACAATAATAACTAACCAAAACAGCAATAGACAAGGCATATTGAAATTAGGGAGAGGCATGTATAGCCGAGTGATCATAGGGTTCAATGAGCAGCAATAGGTGAGTCAAGGAGCCATTCAGTACTACGCTAGGCGAGCTGGAGACATGGCGAATCAGACAGCTAGAGGGCCGGGGCTAGCAGATGGGCCTTCGGGCGAAATCACAACTGAAGAACCTGTTGAAACCACTTTGGGCGATTACGTCAAGAAACTGATCTATGTCTCCCTTGGTTATTGTGTTCACACTCTACATCAGACCCAGATCAAATCAAATCAAAACAACAGTGAAGAGGTGACTCCGGGATGCTGGCCTTCTAGGCAGAGTTGCAAAGAAAAAAACATATCTTAGACTGGCTAACAAAAAGAAAATACTAAAATGGGCAAAAGAACACAGACACTGGACAGAGGAACTCTGCCTAGAAGGCCAGCATCCTGGAGTCACCTCTTCACTGTTGATGTTGAGACTGAGGTTTTGTGGGTACTATTTAATGAAGCTGCCATTTGAGAACTTGTCAGGTGTCTGTTTCTCAAACTAGACACTCTAATGTACTTGTCCTCTTGCTCAGTTGTGCACTGGGGCCTCCCACTCCTCTTTCTATTCTGGTTAGAGCCAGTTTGCGCTGTTCTGTGAAGGGAGTAGTACACCGCGTTGTATGAGATTTTCTTGGCAGTTTCTTGCCAATTTCTTGCATGGAATAGCCTTCATTTCTCAGAACAAGAATAGGTTGATGAGTTTCAGAAGAAAGTTATTTGTTTTTGGCCAATTCGAGCCTGTAATCGAACCCACAAATGCTGATGCTCCAAATACTCTAGTCTAAAGAAATACAGTTTTATTGCTTTATTTATCAGACAACAGTTTTCAGCTGTGCTAAAATAATTGCAAAAGGCTTTTCTGATCAATTAGCCTTTTAAAATTATAAACTTGGATAAGCTAACACAACGTGCCATTGGAACACAGGAGTGATGGTTGCTGATAATGGGCCTCTGTACGCCTATGTAGACTTTCCATAAAATAATCTGCCGTTTCCAGCTACAGTAGTCATTTACAACATTAACAATGTTTACACTGTATTTCTGACCAATTTTATGTTATTTTAATGGACAAAAATGTGCTTTTCTTTCAAAAACAAGTGACCCCAAACTTTTGAATGGTAGTGTATATAACTCTGCCGTTAGGGCTAATATTTAACCTTGCAATAGGTTTGTTAAAATAGAGACCACTGAGTGTAAACGATACAGTGAAATGCTTCTATAATGAGCAGAATTGATCATTACACCCCACTTAGAGTGGTGTTGTGAGAGACATGACATTTTGTAAATCACATTTTTTTTTAGATACCGTAAAGTATTTCAATATGGATCCATGGCTTTAGATTAAATACAAATTGATGCACTTATCTAGAACTTGTCACGTCCTGACCTTAGTTCCTTTTTTATGTCTCTATTTTAGCTTGGTAAGTTGGGGTGGGCATTCTATGTTTTGTGTTCTATGTGTTTGGCCTGGTATGGTTCTCAATCAGAGGCAGCTGGCTATCGTTGTCTCTGATTGAGAACCATACTTAGGCAGCCTGTTTTCCCACTATGATTTGTGGGTAGTTATTTTAGTGTTATATTAGTGTTTTGTTGCACCTTACAGACCTGTTCGTTTGTCGTTTTTGTTCAGTTTCATCTTTATTAAAATTATTGTGAATACGTACCACGCTGCACTTTGGTCCTCTTCTCCTTCTCTCAACGACAATCATTACAGAACTACCCACCACCAAAGGACCAAGCAGCGTGGTAACAAGGAGCAGAGGGTTCTGGACTCCTGGACTTGGGAGGAGATATTAGACAGCACCCTGGCCAGGTGGGAATATTGGCCAGCCCCAAGGAAGGACTGCAGCATGCTGAGCGGTGGCGATATGAGGTCCAGCCAGCGCAACAGGCACGAGAGGCAGCCCAAAAAATGTTTGGTCTCGGGGAGATTTTCGGAGTCAGGCGATATGAACCAACCTCCCGTGGCTCTGCGTGCGTTGTACTGGGCAGGCACCGCACTGGGTCAGGCGCTGTGCGCCAGTATGCACTCATAGCCAGGTGCGCTATCCAGCCCCGGTGCCATGCGAATGTGGGCATCCAGCCAGGGCGAGTGCCGGCTCAACGTGGGTCTCCGGTACCAGATCTCCCAGGGTATCCTACGCTGGCTCTGCGTGCTTTGACTCCGGGGCACTGGGAGGGTGCTGTGCGCCCTATGTCTGTGCTCCATCCGTGCCGGGCGAATGTGGGCATTGAGCCGAAGGGAGAGGTGTGAGTGGTATGCACCAGATCTCCAGTGCTCCCCCACAGCCCGGTCCATCTGGTGCCTCCTCCATGCACCAGGCATGGAGGTCTCCCCAGCCTGGTGGGTCCTGTGCCAGCCCCACGCACCAGAATGTCTTTCCGTCTCCTCCCTCCAGGTTCTCCCGCCTGTCCAGCGCTTCCAGAGTAGCCCGTCAGTCAGAAGCTGCCGGAGCCGCCCGTCAGTCAGGAGTGCCGGAGCCGCCCGTCAGTCAGGAGCTGCCGGAGCCGCCCGTCAGTCAGGAGCTGCGGGAGCTGCCCGTCAGTCAGGAGCTGCCGGAGCCGCCCGTCATTCAGGCACTGCCGGAGCCGCCCGTCAGTCAGGAGCTGCCGGAGTCTCCCGCCTGTCCGGAGCTGCCGGAGTCTCCTGCCTGTCCAGCGCTGCCGGAGTCTCCCACCTATTCGGGGCCCGCTGCAAGGGTCCCCAGTCCGAGGTCAGTGGCTCCGAAGGCGCCACCTAAGTGGGCCAAGACTAAGGTGGAGTGGGGTCCATGTCCCGCGCCAGAGCCTCCACCGCGGACAGATGCCCACCAAGACATAATTCTTGCCTGTGATTTGAAACGTAATTACCGGGCTTCTAATGACGACATGTAGTTTCATGTGTAATGTTTTGTGGAGATGCTACATGTTGTATATCATAGCAGGAATTCATTGAAGTAAGATATGGAAGTATTGAACGTTGATTGATCAATGATTCTTATGTACCTAAGAGCTATACTATCATTTTCCAAAGACAATTATAATTTTTGCAAATATTTTGTGAATCAGCTCATTTTGAACATCCATTATAAGACTTTGAGTCAGGATTAGGCCTATCAGAAGCTGATCAATTCCATGGTTACATAGTGATGCTGAGAGTCACATTTTCCCTTTAAAATGTACGTAAAACAAAAACCAATGACTGCAAAGTCAAACAAACCATACCATTTTATCCACAAGGACTAGTTTAAACAATTTCCACTGAAAATTTAACAATAACATATTTACTTGACAAACAGTGCCAATGCCTAACATAATGACGGCACAAATAACGCAAACCGTAACTCTTTTACCAAACTTGCATCTGCGCTGTTCTGTAAGCAAATGTGTTTTTGTAAAATGCTCAGTGGAAATTGATTAAAGTAATCCTTGTGCAGAGAGTTGTATAGTTTCTTTAACTTTGTTTTTGTTTGACATGCTTTTAAAATGGACAAATCCGAGTCTCATCATCAATATTTTACGTGGAATTGCCCAGCTTTAGCTAACCGCTGTTTCTACAGTTCACAGGAAAACATTGCTGTGTTATATTCCTGAGATGTCCTAGCCATCTCAAATAAGTACAGTATCTCCTATCAAATAATACATTCTAAAGTAACATGCTAAATTAGATATTGTGTTCTTGATTTCTGTATCTACTCTACTAAATTGGCAGAGGATTCATTTTGACTGTGATGTGGTCACTCTCCTGTTTTGCATAAATCTATGACAAAAGAAGCAGCAACAATCAACCAGAAATACTTTCATTCACGTCCTTAAAAGTCAGTCTTCCTCTTATGTGCCAAATTAATGCATTCCCCTCACTTCAATTGGGACAGTGTACTGCTGAACTCAGAAGAAGCGGGCAGATAATCACCCCTAAGGTACTGCACTGGAATTATGAAGGAAAGCTAACAAACAGAAAGTTAAGGGAGAACAATGAGGGTCAGAAAATCTGGTGTGTGGGGGTGTGTGTCATGTTCATTACATGTACTGTATGTGGGCATGTCCAACAGACGGTGCATGTTACAGTTGATTAACATAGGATATAACCCGTGTGTAAGTTCTCAATGGGCCCATTAAAGTGTTTTAGTGTTTCTTGGCTAGTTCTTGTACTCCTAAGGGAACTGCATTTTATTCTGTCTCTTGTCCTTAATTAAAACAATAGATACAATCATAGCAGAAACTTAGGCACTTTTTTAAAAACATTTGCTGGAGCACAGAGTATTTTATTGTATCATTAGCATCTGCTTTGTATTTCAAATGAGAACCTCAGCAGGTTGATTCCTCAGAGAGAGTGTATTGTATACTATAGTACAGGGCCAAACACAGACTATACCATGGCTACTGTTTACTGGTTTCACACAAACTGCCTATGATTGCAATTCTATTTATAATCCGTTTTCAAGAAACACAGTCACCATGCTCTGTACCATGTGCCATTGGTGGCCTATGCAGTTTCATTATACTGCAGAGGCTCTGTCACTGCTATTCATTTGTTTTTCCCTTTGTTCTGTACACTAGTACCTTTGGTAAATAAGGGAGGGTGGATTCTGATTACCTTGTCAAGACTGCTCACCCTGCATCTTCCCGCATCCCACTACCTCAACCGCTTGTGTTTCATCCAAGGAGTTAATTAGTTGTGGTATCGGGCGGGAGCAGAATGTAAGAGAGGCAGGGAGTCTGGACACAAGCTCAGGTTACATGCGGTTACATTGATCAGAAAGCCAGTGTGACATTATCTACAACTTGGTGCATGCATCGCAACTTCAAGTCCTAGCATTTTTTTATACCTAATTACATTTTTTGTTTACTTTCCTCCCTCACTGTTGTTTCTCCCTGACATTCTCTCTCTTGCTCTTTCTTATTCACAGAAAAACATTATTCGGGGTAGGGCAGATTTCTCTGAACAGTAATCCGTAACTGAATATCGATTGAGCAGTATTGTTTTGATACTTTATATTACTGAGAACATGTTCAGATTACCTCTAGAATATGTATTTAACATTTAGGTGTCGATACTTCCAAGAGTTGTATCCCAACTTTGTCAAATCCATTGCATTTTAGGGGACCTAGTGTGGCCCAAAAGCACCCCCAGAAGAAAATATTTTGTTATTGTGCTTCTAAAATCAGAATGCACATTCACACAGTTACTTTTTATACTGGTGTCTCCTCTATAAAATAGATTTTAAAAATATGTCATATAACAAAATGAACACATGTACAAGCGGATTACCTCGATTATGTCACCAGAGTTGATATATTAAATGTTTGTCTATTATAACAAGGTTCTGGGGTCTCCGTTATCCTTACACTCATGGAAATTGGCCTATATGGATAGGGTCAAATTGAAATGTTTCAAACAGAAGAACTATAATCATATTCAGGACCATGTTAGCAATTGAAAGAGAACATTCAGGAGATAATGGGGAATGTATCAGACCAAATGTGAGGAGACAACAGTTTACATGACACTACTGAATCTTAACATTACACTGTTGATTTTATGTGCATTTTACATTTACTGTACTTTTCACAGCATTTGTCAATATCAAAATCAGAAAATACTCTGGATGTATTTAGTAACATAATAAGAATAGTCATTGACATTTTGGAGTAGGTGCAAGATAAGCAAATGCAATTACAAGGGTTTGAATGAGGGGTCTAACTGGTGTCTGCTTGTGGCCACATACCTCTCCAAACTGTGCACAGTTCCTAAGTATTTTCAATGTACTTTCATGACTAAAGGATAGGATTTTTTAATTATTTGTTTTATTTTTTAGCTCTTCCTGTTTTTGCCATTGAGGAACTGAAGTAAGCACACTTGTAGTAGTTTGGAACACAGCCCTGCATCCCCACCATTACATCATGCCAGAAACCCTAGACCCACTCCAATTTGCATACCGCCCCAACAGATCCACAGATGACGTAATCTCAATTGCACTCCACACTGCCCTTTCCCACCTAGACAAAATGAACACTTATGTGAGAATGCTGTTCATTGACTACAGCTCAGCGTTTAACACCATATTACCCACAAAGCTCATCACACAGGGTAGTCTAGTGGTTAGAGCGTTGGACTCGTAACTGGAAGGTTGCAAGTTCAAACCCCCGACCTGACAAGGTACAAATCTGTCGTTCTGCCCCTGAACAGGCAGTTAACCCACTGTTCCTAGGCCGTCATTGAAAATAAGAATTTGTTCTTAACTGACTTGCCTAGTTAAATAAAGGTAAAATAAAAATAAAATAGGCTAAGGACCCTGGGACTGGATACAGGTGGTAAGGTAGGCAACAACACATATGCCTTGCTATTCTTCAACACTGGAGCCCTTCTGGGGTGCTTAGTCCCCTACTTTACTCCCTGTTCAACCACGACTGCATGACTTCAACAATATCATTAAGTTTGCTGACGACACAACAGTAGTAGGCCTGATCACCAACAACGATGAGACAGCCTGAATGGAGGAGGTCAGAGACATGAGGTGCAGGACAACAACAACTCTCTCAATATGAGCAATAAAATAAGGAGCTGATCGTGGACTATAGGAAAAGGATGGCCGAACATCGACGGGACTGAAGTGGAGCGGGTCAAGAGTTTCATGTTCCTTCAAGTTCATTGGTGTCCATCAACAAACTATCATGGTCCAAACACACCAAGACAGTTGTGAAGAGGGCACGACAACACTTTTTCCCCACAGGAGACAGAAAATATTTGACATGGGTCCCCAGATCCTCAATAAGTTCTACAGCTGCATCATCGAGAACATCCTGACAGGTTGCATCACCGCCTGGTATGGCAACTGCTCTGCATCTGACCGTAAGGTGCTACAGAGGGTAGTGCGTATGGCCCAGTACATCACTGGGGTCAAGCTTCCTGACATCCGGCACCTATAAACAGTGGTTTGCGAAAATATTCACCCCTTGGCATTTTAACAATTTTGTTGCCTTACAACCTGGAATTAAAATAGATTTTTTGGGGGGTTTTATCATTTGATTTACACAACATGCCTACCACTTTGAAGATGCAAAATATTTTTTTTTATTGTGAAACAAACAAGAAATAAGACAGAAAAACATAACTGTAGAGACACCTTTTGCAGCAATTACAGCAGCAAGTCTCTTGGGGTATGGCTCTATAAGCTTGGCACATGTAGCCACTGGGATTTTTGCCCATTTAAGGTAAAACTGATCCAGTTCCTTCAAGTTGGATGGGTTCTGTTGGTAAACAATCGAGTGTTGCTTTAGCAGTATGCTTAGGGTCATTGTCCTGCTCCCGAGCAGCATGCTGCCTCCACTTCCTCTCCTCCCTCTTCATCCTCCCCCTCAAATCTCCTTCCACCCTCCTCACTATCCCTTCCACCCCCCAATCTCTCCCTGTCTTCACCATGTTCTGCCTTGCTTCCCACAGCCCCCGTTTAAAGAGACTCACGAGAAGCCAGAGCAGAAACCTGTCCCTATCCGTCCCTCTCGCTCTCCCTACACCTCTCTCTAACCTGGCCCACGTCAATACAAAATCCCCCTTTACCAAACCTAACAACACCCGTGCCCTAGCCCATACTACTCCGGCAAAGGCACAGTCCCAAAAGACATGACGCACAGTCTCCTCCCTGCCACAAGAGGATCTTGGACAGGTGGGGGATTGCACCAAACTATACCGGTACATGATGGAACGTACCGGCAAGCACTTATGGAGGCTCAACCAATTCAGGTCCTTGAGCCTGTTGTCCAGACCCCGTGCCTGCACTCCCTCCCAGACCACTTCCGAGATGCCCACGACAGGCGCCGGACTCCCTGCCTTTCTGACCTCCTCGTACAGGTGCCTGTGATCTAAACCTACTCGGGCAACTTCAACCTCAGGGTGCGCACGCAGCCACTTGGCCGCATGACCAAAGTGCCACGGCAGCTGTTCCGCCCGAGGACCCGTGTTAGACCACACCATTACGCTTCTCGCCTGATACGAGAAGAACACCCGCAGGAGGTAACCGGACGGGTGTATCACTGGCTAAGCAAGCTCCGTTAACAAGAAAGAAACAAAAATTGTGTCCAGCTTGAGGGGGAAATGTGGTACCCCCCTACCTCCCTCCCCGATGGGACAGATCATGCGTGCACTGGCAACCCACTCACACCTGCCAATCCACATAAACTGAAACACAAGCCTCACTAGAGGCCTCCTCAGACAAGCCGGCAATGGGTAGATGTATGCCAAATACAAAAGAGACGGCAACACATCCACCTTTAGGACCAGGACTTTGCCCATAAAATACAAATTGCTAGCTTCCTCTGTACCACTGCGATACGCATGTTCCAGTTTAGCGTCGCTGAGCCGGAGGTCTCAAAATGGACCCCGAGAATCCTCAGGGCCCCCTCACAGAGAGATAACCCCCCAGGCACATCTGTTCTACCGCGCCATCTTCCGAAAGACTTGACGGAAGACTGCATGGTTCAGAACGGCTCCCGACGCTCGGGTGAAATCCCTAAAGATGGCAAGGGACCTTGTCATGCACAAGTCCTTGCACAGCAGCAAGGAAGTGTCGTCGGCGTACTGCGTCATCTTAACACGCAGCCCACCACTTCCAGGGATCAGCAACCCTAATGGCAGCCCCCAGAGGCTCCATGTACAGAACGAAGAGGAGAGTCGAGAGTGGGCACCCCTGCCTGACCCCAGACGAGAGGTCAAAAACGTCACCCAAGTGACTATTTACACTAACTCGGCACCCCACTCCGACATATAATGTACGAATCCATCCTATGAACTTCTCCCCAAATCCTAATCGACCTAACACTCTGAATAAAAAGGATCTATTCACGCGATCAAAGGCTTTCGCCTGATCTAGCGCTGCTACCATTAAAGGCAGTCCTCTATCTTCAACCCAAGCGATGGAGTCCCTGATTAACTGTAGGTTCCATCTAATAGAGCGGCCCTCTACCCCGCACGTCTGATCCTCATGGACGACATAGGGAAGGGCTGTGCGCAACCGGTCTGCTAAAACCTTTGCAAGTAGCTTGTAATCTACAACACAGCATGGTCAACGGCCGCCAGTTGCCATGGTCTGTTACTTCCCCCTTCTTATATAAAAGTGACAGCACACCAACAGCCATTGATCCCCCCGGGACCCCCGTCTCAAGGATGGCCTTCAAGACTTTGAGGACCACTGGTCCAAGTATACCCCAAAACTTGAAATAAAAAAGCAGCCGGCAGCCCATCCATCCCAGGCATCTTCCCTTTTCCCATCCTCCTAAGAGCGCTCTCAACCTCTTCTAGTGAGATCTGGGCCTCCATCACTTCTCTAATGTCCTCCGGCAACCGCCTGGACAAGTGTTCTAAAAACACATTTCCCTGCTCTACATCTATTTCCCTTTCCTTAAATAAACCTTGGAAATGATCAGTTGTCACCCTGACCATATCCTCTGGTTCTCTAACTATACTACCATTTTCTTCCCTAACGCCATGCATTACCTTCCTACTCTGTCTGGCCCTAACCGACTTAAAGAACATAGCATAACAAGTCTCATTATGTTCTAGAAAGCCACTATGCGCACGCTCTAGGAAAGCTCTAGCCTTCCGCTCCTGCAACTCCCTGAGCTGCGCCTTTAGGGTTGCGGATCTCTCCCAGTCAAACGACCTGGTTGCCTGTCTCATATTCGAGTTCAATTAACCTTTGGATACGATCCACCTCCCTCCTCTCCTCCCTTTTTTCCCTCTTGCAATACCCTATTATAAAAGCCCTAATCCTCACCTTAACTAATTCCCACCACTCTAACACCCCCTCGCACATGGACCAGAGGCCTTCAAGCCTCCAAAAGAAACCATAAAACCCGTCAACAAAAGCCTGCTCCTCCAGCACATCCCGATCTAACTTCCAGTACCCCCTACCAAAGAGGCAGACTGGCGACCCCACCTACAGGAGCACCCCGTCGTGATCCGTAAAGAAAACAGGCAACAGCCGCCCAGACAACTTACTACCCAAAGACCTGGGTACAAAAATATAGTCGAGCCTCCGCTCAACCCCCCTGGAGTTGCGCCATGTAGGACCGGCCATTTTCGGAGTAGTGTGCAGACCATCATCTACCAGACCATGGCAAGCCATTATCCCGGCAATGGCGCCTGCACTGCTATCCCCCCTATTCCTAAATCTGTATTAAAATCCCCCCTATCACTAATTTCCTATTTGTGACACACAGGGGCGTCAGACAGTCCACCATCTCCCTCCTGTCTGCCACCACCTGTGGCCCATACACCACCAATAATCAAAATGTACAATCCCTTATCGTGACATCCACCCCTATAACCCTCCCCTGCATTACCACAAAAGAATCCTCCACTTTTACCTCCCTGTGCCCACACAAAATCCCTACCCCCGATGAGTGCACCCCCCCAATACCCCAAACCGACTCCCCCTTGTCCCACTCCCTCTTAAACCTACTAACATCCCCTCCATCCCTCAGGTGAACCTCCTGTAAAAAACTAAAATCAAACCCCACACCCTCCAAATAACTAAAAACCGCCCTCCTCTTAACAAAATCCCTTAAACCCCTTACATTTAAACTAAAAAAAGTAAAATTAGACCCCATGAAAAATAAAAAACATGTAATACACTCTAAACCCAGACAGAAAAAAAACAAAAACAGGAGACTCACCCGATGCTCCCCTGCTCCATATCTACTGGTGAGAACACCATCCGTACTCCCGACATCCCTCCCTCTTCCTCCATCTCACCAACCCAGGATGCAGGAATAGTGTTTGGCTCCGGGGTGCCCTGCACCCTGGGTCTACCCCCACACTCCTCCCCCTCCCCAGTGCTGCAGCTGGTTTGGAAAAAAATCGGGGAGGCTGAGTCCCCAAACAAAAAACTCCCCACCTCCTCCTGTACCCAGTCCTGAGTCTTGTTAGGTGTGTCCCCACCCAACAGAAGTTGAGGGCCTGGGGAAACCAGCAGCAACCCAGAGGTTTCTCCCACCCCCATCACTCTCTTGGCCATCCCCTCCCTCTCACTGTCGGCCAATCGCACCCTCCTCTTCATTCTCTTCTTTGGTGGTGGCGGCAGTGGAGAGATACCACCCTCCCCCCCCGCCAGCTCCTCCACCATACCCCTCATCTCTTCCACCAGGGCACTTTCCCCCCAGTCCACTTGCTCTTCCACCGTCGCCTCCACCACTCCTCCCTCGCTTTCTTCGCTCTCATGCTCCTCCACTCGGTTGCCTTCTTCCGCCGCTTTTCCTGGTTCTCCTACTCCCGTACCGTCCGTTTCCTTCTCTCTTCCATCCGCCGCTTCTTGCTCCTCCTCCTTCCTTGCGGCCTTCCCCTCTGGACCTGTACTCTGGTCATGAGGCGTGCTTCCTTCCCCTCCTCTTCTTCCCCCATCCCCCGCTTCTGCTCCCCCCCAGCTGCAGACGCATATGACCTCTGACGGGCCGGGCACCGCCGCCACAGGTGTGCTGACGAGCCACACCCATGGCACGTCTTAGGCTTGTCACAATCCCTCGCCTCGTGTTCCTCAGATCCACAAAATCTGCATTTTCTTGTGCTGCACGAGGCGAATATGTGTCCGTAGGCCATACAGCGCCTGCAAAATGGGGGCTGACGTGCATAAAACAACGTCCCCCTGTCAGCCCCTAGGGAGAACATAGCAGGAGGATGGAGGTAGCCACCATGTCCCTTTGGGTCCTCTCTGAGGAGGGCCTGGAAGCCTCTCCTCCCATTCCAAAACCCAAGGGAGTCTTTGACGTGCCTTGCTGAGGAGACGTTATCCATGTATCTCCCCAGAAAAGCCCTCACCTCTTCGTCCTTAACGTAAGGGTTGTAAATGTTGACAGTTACAACCCTAAAGTTATTCTTCGCCAGGCTTGTTATTTCATAGTGGCTCATCGGCCTCTCACCTCCCACTGCTCTTGCCCTTCTCAGGATATCATCGTGTTTCTCCTCTGTATATAGTGCCACGTCGTATGCTCCCTCCAACGAGTTGCCTTGGAAACAAAACACGTCCTTCACCGTCAGCTTTAGAATCCCCATCAATATTATCCTTCCAAAAGTTTCCCGTCCTAAAGGCTCCAACTCCTTTTCCTTCCAAGCAAACCGAATCGTGTTGACCAGCCCAATCCCAGGGACCGACCGTGTTGATGAATTTAGCACCATCTCCGCAAGGAGAATGGCGCTCGTTCTCTTCTCTTCCAAAACAAGGAAAAAAGAAAAACCAAAATGACTGAGCCTATCTGGTGAAATGACACAGAGACAGGAACAATCACCCACCAAACCCAACACCAAACAGGCTACCTAAATATGGTTCCCAATCAGAGACAATGACTAACATCTGCCTCTGATTGAGAACCATATCAGGCCAAACACAGAAACAGGCCAAACACAGAAACAGACAAACTAGACACACAACATAGAATGCCCACTCAGATCACACCCTGACCAAACAAAACATAGAAACATACAAAGCAAACTATGGTCAGGGTGTGACACATATGCAGACACCACTTTTCCGTTTTAAATGTTTTTTTTTTTGTTTTTTTAATAAGTCATTTTTTAAATTTCACTTCACCAATGGACTATTTTGTGTTTGTCAGTGACATGAAATACAAATAAATATTTATTTCAATTACAGGTTGTAATGCAACAAAATAGGAAAAACGCCAACTGGGATGAATAATTTTCCAAGGCACTGTTCTAGGCGGTGTCAGGGGAAGGCCCAAACAATTGTCAAGACTCCAGTCAAGCGGTACCGGAGCGCCAAGTCTAAGACCAAAAGGCTCCTTAACAGCTTCTTCCCCCAAGCCATAAGACTGCTGAACAACTAATCAAATGGCCACCCAGACTATTTCCATTGTCTGACCCCCCGTTGTTTTTACTCTGCTGCTTCTCACTGTTTTTTATCTATGCATAGTCACTTTACAAATTACCTCGACTAACCTGTACCCCCACACATTGACCCCCTGTTTATAGCCTTGTTACTGTTATGTACATTTCTTGTTACTTTTTATTGATACATTTTTTTTAAACATTATTTTATTTAGTAAATATTTTATTTACTCTGTTTCTTGAACTGCATGGTTGGTTAAGGGCTTGTAAGTAAGCATTTCACGGTAAGGCGTACGTACACCTGTTGTATTTGGCGCATGTGGCAAATACAATTTGATTAGATTTGACATTAATGTTGTCGTTTACGCAGTCCAGAAACATTCCATTATAAATTGCGGTCTGGGTCAGGTGGGCATCATTTGAAAGTTTATGTTTGTTATTTCACCTTTATCTAACTTTGCAAGCCAGTTAAGAAAAAACATCTTATTTACAATGACTAATTCTATTGCCAACATGCCTAGTTAAGTTATTAAATGTTATATTCTTTTACCTTTATTTAACTAGGCAGGTCAGTTAAGAACAAAATCTGATTTTCAATGACAGCCTACGAACAGTGGGTTAACTGCCTTGTTCATCTTTTTACCTTGTAAGCTCGGGGATGTTGATCTTACAACCAGTCCAACGCTCTAACCACTAGGCTACCTGCCGCCCCATTTTACAGCATAAGGCTTTCAAAAGACACTTCAGTTTTGGTGTGCATAGAATGGAGTCATGAGAGCATTCAAGTTTTTTTTCCACGGAAATCGTCCTTCACAATACGACAAATAGGCTCTTTCTGTTCAGGACAATCCGGGGTATAATGCATGTCATCCTTCTAACTGTGGATCAAACATAGCGATCATTAGCATTGATACTGTAAATTATATGGGTTTTTAAATATGGAAATGTGAAGTGCACATTAAATGCGTGATTAGTTTGTATGACATCAAAGCGGTATTTTTTGATATTTCTCAACTTCTCATTTTTCAGAACACATTGACTCCTCTCGATTTAGAGTATTTCCTTCACTCTGGCAAAAACAAATGTGCAAAAGTTGGCCAATTAGCAGGAGGGATGGGGGCTTCTCCTTGTCGTGCGCAGTTCTCAAGATTAGAATGGTTGTCAGTATAAACCCATACAGCACTGTGAAGCAAGGAACCTGAGCTCTGACGTCATGCATAGCATTTTACTGTACAGCCACTGAGTTCCAATTTAGGGGCTTATCAATTACAAAATCTGCCATTTTCAACCTGTATACGGGATGACAGGGGGTGTGAGTGTTAAGGCCTACCCTCACTTGTCTCTCCTCACCCCATTTAATTGAATGGTGCAATGCATTGCTGCCAAATGCACCACAGCATAATTTAAAATAAACCCAACTACATGGAAATGAAAACCAGGCATATAGTAACTAAAGAATACAGTGACCTTGTATTTATCCACTCTTCTAATAGTTTTACAATATGCATGACGTTGTCAGAATGAACACATGGACTGGATTAGGAATGCAAATGAGAACATAGTTACTCACATCTAATCCTGCTCCTTTTCCTAACAAATGTTCACACCCTTTCATAATGACTCTCATTAATGACCATGTGTATGTGACAAATACAATTTGATTTGATTTGATTTACTTGTGTTTGTCTTCTTAATTAATGCCTTTTTACAATACATGTACTGGTCAATGGTTATGAGAGGTCAAGCTGATTATATTTCACACCTCTCATTCATCAGAAAATGTTGGCATTTAAGTCTCTCTCCCTAATATCTCTGTCCTAGTATACATACGTTATGCCAAGGAGAACCCACCAATGGATCTCACTGAAATAGTTTTGAATTATATGTTAGGTCTATCTCTATATGTCCTTCAAAGATAGAATATGAATAATTGAATTGGTCTTTTTCGTTCTGTCCCTTTCCCCTAGTTCTCCAAAGGCAGTACATGAGCATGCTTAATCTGAGCCACACGCCTTCCCCATAACAGAGAACACTCTTTGTGAAATAAGAGAGAGGAGTCACTCAGCTGGCAGACAGATGTACTATTTCCAGGAATAACGAAATTAAGATTTCACTTCATCGGTCATGTAGACCCAAAGTCTCAGCTCACCACTTCACAACCTGCCACATCTCCTGGGAGGCCCATCAAGGAATTTAATGAACATTTCAATGCAATGAATAAAGATGTAACAAATCTTGATTTTTATTTTTTCGCTTTATCTTGTTCTTTTCACTCCCTGCAGTAATAGATTGTTTTTATTAATTTCTCTCTTTATGTAGTTTCTATTTTATTCCCCATGTATTGCAGTCTCTCCATTCCACTTCTTCCCATAGGGGTCTTTTGTGCGGTCATTGCTGTGAGGTCAGTGAGGCATGAAGTAAGTCACACTCAGTTTTTTTCTTGAGTTATCCTTCATTCTCAGAGTTCTTGCTAGCCTTTCTCATTGTGGTTTTCAATAGCAGGACAGTAAATTCTGCTCCAAATCTCATGTTAGGTAATTGCCTCCTATATAATCACTGCCAACAAAAGCCGAAGGTGTTTGAATAACGTTTTCCATCTCTTGAATGCTTTAAATAGTTTGTTATTTGCACTACTTTAGCTGTGTTTGCAGATTGAGGCTAATTTGATAGCTCGGGTTTAAAAAACAGTTAATTAGTTACAAAATAGCCACTGAACATTTTAGAAAACACATTTACTTGAGAACAGTGCTGATGCATAACAGAATGACAGCACAAACAGCACAAACCATAATTATTTTACCAGACTTTTCATCTCCACTGTTGGTCAAGTAAATGTGTTTCTGTAAAATGTTCAGTGGAAATTGATAGCAGTAATCGTTTGATAGCTTGGGTTTAAACAAAATTGTTTATGAGTTACAAAATAGCACTAAAATGACTTTGCTTCAGTAGTTCATTTACTTGTTTATGAACCTCCTGTGAAGCCCATTGGGAACACCAGGTTTGAAGTAGCTGACCTAAAACATAAACACATTTAATTTTTGGGTTGATGGTCTTGGAACAGGTCCTGTGCTAGAGGCTATATGTTATTCCGACACTGCATTGCCAACTAATGAGAACCCTATGGCCATCTCTGATTAAATATGACTGCTCGTCCCCTTAGGTGAGCAGGATGTTTAATTAAGTAGAGATTAGATCAGAGGCCGAAACTGTACAAAAGGATGAATACGTCTACATTATGATTTGACCAGGCCTTTGTGGAAATAAACACACCCTGCTCTTCCAGTCATAAACACAGAAAAGTGGGCACACAAGAGGGCAGAGGAAGCCTTTAGGTCCATATAGACACAGTTCGAGGTGAAAATAAGGAAATGAAAAAGGTAGTGAGAGAAATCAAATTTTCTGAGGCTGTATGCCAAAAGAATATTGCTAAGTAGCTGCCAATGGTGATGCATTGACGGTCTGGTTTAAAGGAAGACTCTAGAGCAGGTGTAGGCAACACTGTTCCTGGAGTGCTGCAGGTACTGCAGAATTTTGTTCAAAATAGACACCACACCTGACTAACTGAGTTAATTGATCAATTCAGTGATTGCTTACTGTCAGAGTCGTGTGTATAGGTGGCAGGGAAGTCAGGTGCAGGAGAGTCAAACGGAGTGTAAATGGAGTCTTTTAATAAATACCCACTTAACATGCTCCAAACACTAATAAGTACATACATAAACATGGGTACAAGGACCCGTCGCGCACCTATACAACCATAAAACAACACTGACATAAAACAATCTCTGACAAAGACATGAGGGGACACAGAGGGTTAAATATGCAACAGGTAATGAATGGGATTGAAACCAGGTGTGTGGGAAGACAAGACAAAACCAATGGAAAATGAAAAATGGATCAATGATGGCTAGAAGACCGGTGACGTCGACCGCCGAGCACCGATCGAACAAGGAGAGGCAACGACTTCTGCAGAAGTCGTGACACTTACATTCAACACACCTGGTCTTCCAGGTTGTTGAAGAGGTTCATTTGTATCTCTGATCTGCTCTTGCCTCTGTTTAAATTCAAAAACACATTTCAAAGAGAAACCTAAGCCAATCGGTCCTATCCACATTATTTTAATTGTCATCAACAATTTGCATCAAATCAAATTTTATTTGTCACATACACATGGTTAGCAGATGTTAATGCGAGAGTAGTGAAATGCTTGTGTTTCTAGTTCCGACAATGCAGTAAAAACCAACGAGTAATCTAACCTAACAATTCCACAACAATGACCTTATACACAAAAGTGTAAAGCGATGAAGAATATCTACATAAAAATATATTAATGAGTGATGGTACAGAACGGCATAGGCAAGATTGAGTACAGTATATACATATGAGTTGAGTAATGTAGGGTATGTAAACATAAAAGTGCCATTGTTTAAAGTGGCTAGTGATACATGTATTACATAAAGATGGCAAGATGCAGTAGATTGTATAGGGTACAGTATATACATATGAGATGAGTAATGTAGGGTATGTAAAAATTATATTAAGTGGCATTGTTTAAAGTGGCTAGTGATACGTTTTTACATCCATTTTTCCATTATTAAAGTGTCTGGAGTTGAGTCAGTACGTTGGCAGCAGCCACTCAATGCTAGTGGGGGCTGTTTAACAATCTGATAGCCTTGAGATAGAAGCTGTTTTTCACTCTCTCGGTCCCTGCTTTGATGCACCTGTACTGACCTCACCTTTTGGATGATAGCGGGGTGAACAGGCCGTGGCTCGGGTGGTTGTTGTTCTTGATGATCTTTATGGCCTTCCTGTGACATCAGGTGGTGTAGGTGTCCTGGAGGGCAGGTAGTTTGCCCCCAGTGATGCGTTGTGCAGACCTCACTACCGATTATGTATCTGTAAAAGCTTGAGTGCTTTTGGGGACAAGCCAAATTTCTTCAGCCTCCTGAGGTTCAAGAGGCGCTGCTGCGCCTTCTTCACCACGCTGTCTGTGTGGGTGGACCAATTCAGTTTGTCCGTGATGTGTACGCCGAGGAACTTACTACCCTCTCTACTACTGTCCCATCGATGTGGGTAGGGGGGTGCTACCTCTGCTGTTTCCTGAAGTCCACGGTCATCTCCTTTGTTTTGTTGATGTTGAGTGTGAGGTCATTTTCCTGAAACCACACTCCGAGGGCCCTCACCTCCTCCCTGTAGGCCGTCTCGTTGTTGTTGGTAATCAAGCCTACCACTGTAGTGTCATCTGCAAACTTGATGATTGAGTTGTAGGCGTGCATGGCCACGCAGTCGTGGGTGAACAGGGAGTACAGGAGAGGGCTCAGAACGCACCCTTGTGGGGCCCCAGTGTTAAGGATCAGCGGGGTGGAGATGTTGTTACCTACCCTCACCACCTGGGTTTTGGCCTGTCAGGAAGTCCAGGAGCCAGTTGCACAGGGCGGGGTCGAGACCCAGGGTCTCGAGCTTAATGATGAGTTTGGAGGATACTATGGTGTTAAATGCTGAGCTGTAGTTGATGAACAGCATTCTCACATAGGTATTCCTCTTGTCCAGGAGGATTAGGGCAGTGTGCAGTGTGGTTTCGATTGCGTTGTCTGTGGACTTGGGGCGGTAAGGAAATTGGAGTGGTTCTAGGGTGTCAGGTAGGGTGGAGGTGATATGGTCCTTGACTAGTCTCTCAAAGCACTTCATGATGACAGAAGTGAATGCTACGGGGCGGTAGTCGTTTAGCTCAGTTACCTCAGCTTTCTTGGGAACAGGAACAGTAGTGGCCCTCCTGAAGCATGTGGGAACAGCAAGGATTGATTGAATATGTCTGTAAACACACCAGCCAGCTGGTCTGCGCATGCTCTGAGGACGCGGCTGGGGATGCCGTCTGGTCCTGCAGCCTTGCGAGGGTTAACATGTTTAAATGTTTTACTCACGTCGCCTGCATTGAAGGAGAGTCCACAGGTTTTGGTTGCGGGCCGTGTCAGTGGCAGTGTATTGTCCTGAAAACAAGCAAAGAAGTTGTTTAGTCTGTCTGGGAGCAAGACATCCCTGTCCGCGATGGGACTGGTTTTCTTTTTGTAATCCGTGATTGACTGTAGACCCTGCCACATACCTCGTGTCTGTGCCGTTGAATTGCGACTCTGCTTTGTCTCTATACTGACGCTTAGCTTGTTTGATTGCCTTGCGGAGGGAATAGCTACACTGTTTGTATTTGGTCATGTTTCCGGTCACCTTGCCCTGGTTAAAAGCAGCTGTTCATGCTTTCAGTTTTGCGTTAATGCTGCCATCAATCCACGGTTTGGGAATGTTTTAATAGTTGCTGTGGGTACGACATCGCTGATGTACTTGCTAATAAACTTGCTCACTGAATCAGCGTATTCGCCAATATTGTTGTTTGACGCAATGCGGAACATATCCCAATCCACGTGATCGAAGCAACCTTGAAGTGTGGAATCAGATTGGTCGGACCAGCGTTGAACAGACCTGAGCGCGGGAGCTTCCTGTTTTAGTCTCTGTCTATAGGCTGGGAGCACCAAAATGGAGTCGTGGTCATCTTTTCCAAAAGGAGAGCGGGGGAGGGCCTTATATGCGTCACGGAAGTTAGGGTAACAATGATCCAGGGTTTTACCAGCCTTGGTAGCACAATATATGCTGATAGAATTTAGGGAGTCTTGTTTTCAAGTTTTTTTTGGAGCCTCAGGATATGTGGTTTCCAGTTTACATAGAGTCAAATACAGTTTGTTCAGGGCCGTCAATATGTCTGCTTGGAGGGGAATATATGCGGCTGTGATTATAATCGAAGAGAATTCTCTTGGTAGATAATGCGGTCGAAATTTGATTGTGAGGAATTCTAAGTCAGGTGAACAGAAGGACTTGAGTTCCTGTATGTTGTTATCAAATCAAATGTATTTATAAAGCCCTTCTTACATCAGCTGATATCCCAAAGTACTGTACAGAAACCCAGCCTAAATCCCCAAACAGCAAGCAATGCAGGTGTAGAAGCATGGTGGCTAGGAAAAACTCCCAAGAAAGGCCAAAACCTAGGAAGAAACCTAGAGAGGAACCAGGCTATGAGGGGTGGCCAGTCTTCTTCTGGCTGTGCCGGGTGGAGATTATAACAGAAAATGGCCAAGATTTTTAAATGTTCATAAATGACCAGCATGGTCAAATAATAATAATCACAGTAGTTGTCGAGGGTGCAGCAAGTCAGCACCTCAGGAGTTGTCAGTTGGCTTTTCATAGCCGATCATTAGGAATATCTCTACCGCTCCTGCCGTCTCTAGAGAGATGAAAACAGCAGGTCTGGGACAGGTAGCACGTCCGGTGAACAGGTCACGGTTCCATAGCCGCAGGCAGGTTCCATAGCCGCAGGCTCCAGTTGAAACTGGAGCAGCAGCACGGCCAGGTGGACTGGGGACAGCAAGGAGTCATCATGCCAGGTAGTCCTGAGGCATGGTCCTAGGGCTCAGGTCCTCCAAGAGAGAGAAAGAAAGAAAGAGAATTAGAGAGAGCATACTAAATTCACACAGGACACCGGATAAGACAGGAGAAGTACTCCAGATATAACAAACTGACCCTAGCCCCCAGACACAAACTACTGCAGCACAAATACTGGAGGCTAAGACAGGAGGGGTCAGGAGACACTGTGGCCCCATCCGATGATATCCCCAGACAGGGCCAAACAGGAAGGATATAACGCCACCCACTTTGCCAAAGCACAGCCCCCACACCACTAGAGGGATATCTTCAACCACCAACTTACCATCCTGAGACAAGGCCGAGTATAGCCTACAAAGATCTCCGCCCCGGCACAACCCAAGGGGTGTGCGCCAACCCAGACAGGAAGATCATGTCAGTGACTCAACCCACTCAAGTGACGCACCCCTCCTAGGGACGGCATGAAAGAGCACCAGTAAGCCAGTGACTCAGCCCCTGTAATAGGGTTAGAGGCAGAGAATCCCAGTGGAGAGAGGGGAACCGGCCAGGCAGAGACAGCAAGGGTGGTTCGTTGCTCCAGAGCCTTTCCGTTCACCTTCACACTTCTGGGCTAGACTACACTCAATCATATGACCCACCGAAGAGATAGGTCTTCAGTAAATACTTAAAAGTTGAGAACGAGTCTGCGTCTCTCACATGGGTAGGTAGGCCATTCCATAAAAATGGATCTCTATATGAGAAAGCCCTGCCTCCAGCTGTTTGCTTAGAAATTCTAGGGACAATTAGGAGGCCTGCGTCTCGTGACCGTAGCGTACGTGTAGGTATGTATGGCAGGACCAAATCGAAAAGATAGGTAGGAGCAAGCCCATGTAATGCTTTGTAGGTTAGCAGTAAAACCTTGAAATCAGCCCTTGCCTTAAAACTTGTTAGGGACTTGTTTCCTGTGGCGGGATCAAATCAGCTGAAAATTTAGAGCGCCACCTATAGTTTTCGATAAAACTCAAACTTTCATTAAAACACACATGCAAGGTACTGAATTAAAGCTACACTCGTTGTGAATCTAGCCACCAAGTCAGATTTGTAAAATGCTTTTCGGCGAAAGCATAAGAAGCTATTATCTGATAGCATGCACCCCCCAAAATACTGGAACGTCACCTAAAACAACAGATTTTGCGGTAGCCGGCGCTACCCAAAACACAGAAATAAAATATAAAACATTCATTACCTTTGACGAGCTTCTCTCTTGGCACTCCTATATATCCCATAACCATCACAATTGGGTATTTTTCCCAATTAAATCGGTCCATATATAGCCTAGATATCGATCTATGAAGATAAATGTGTGATAAACAAAAAAAAATAGCGTCTTAACGTAACGTCATTTTTTTAAATGAAAAAAGTTGACGATAAACTTTCACAAAACACTTCGAAATACTTTTGTAATGCAACTTTAGGTATTAGTACATATAAGTACAATAAGCGATCAAATTGATCACGAGGCGATGTATATTCCATATGGGGTACGTCTGGAAATAATGTCCGGGTAAATCTCAACCAAAATATCCAGTCGGAGACCTGAACAAATGGCTTGTCTCTTCTTCGTTTGACCAAGAAACAAAGCCTAGGCAAATGACAAGACTGTTGACATCGTGTGGAAGCTGTAGGTAATTGCAACCTCAGCCCCATTTAATGTGGTTCGCCTTTATCAATGGGATGAATTGGCGGATGGATATATATTTCCATTTTCAGTGATCTGATTTTCCTGCGCTTTTCGATGAAACACACGTTCTGTTATAGTCACAGCCGTGATTTAACCAGTTTTATAAACGTCTGAGTGTTTTCTATCCACACATACTAATCATATGCATATACTATATTCCTGGCATGAGCAGCAATGCGCTGAAATGTTGCGCGATTTTTAACAGAATGTTTCGAAAAAGTAGGGGGTAGAAGTAACAGGTTAAATCCGTCATTGTATAGCCAAAATGTTGTTTTCCTTAGACCGGTCTGATCCAGGAATATTCCATTTTACAAGACGCAACGTCACTTTTTAAAATTACAAAAGTTGCCTATAAACTTTTACAAATCACTTCAAACTACTTTTCTAAACCAACTTTAGGTATTAATAAACGTTAATAATCTATCAAATTGATCACGGGGCGACCTGTATTCGATAGCAGCAAGGCTTGAAATCATCCTCCATTGTTTTCAATTTCACAACATCCTGTGGTGAGACTAAAACAGGAAAGGCCAAAACGTCATACAACCAAGGATTAAGTAGACTGGAAATGCCAGTACTGGCGACATCGTGTGGAAGCTGTAGGCGTTTACAGGGCATCCTAATTTATTTTCAGTCGCCTTAAACAATACATTGACTGGCGGATTAATATATTTTTTTGTGTTTTTGGTGAACAGTTTTTCGAGGGATTTTTACTCCTAAACACGTTATGTTATAGCCACAGACACGATTTAACCAGTTTTAGAGACTGCAGAGTGTTTTCTATACACACATACTTATCATTTGCATATACTATATTCCTGGCATGAGTAGCAGGACTTTGAAATGTTGCGCGATTTTTAACAAAAAGCCGCGAAAATTCGCATGATCCCTAACAGGAAGCCAGTGTAGGGAGGCTAGCACTGGAGTAATATGATCAATTTTTTTGGTTCCAGTCAGGATTCTAGCAGCCGTATTTAGCACTAACTGAAGTTTATTTAGTGCTTTATCCGGGTAGCCGGAAAGTAGAGCATTGCAGTAGTCTAACCTAGAAGTAACAAAAGCATGGATTAATATTTCTGCATTTTTTTTGGACAGAAAGTTTCAGAATTTTGCTATGTTACGTAGATGGAAAAAAACTGTCCTTGAAACAGTCTTGTGTTGTTCGTCAAAAGAGAGAACAGGGTCCAGAGTAACGCAGAGGTCCTTCACAGTTTTATTTGAGACGACTGTACAACCATCAAGATTAATTGTCAGATTCAACAGAAGATCTCTTTGTTTCTTGGGACCGAGAACAATCAACTCTGTTTTGTCCGAGTTTAAAAGTAGAAAGTTTGCAGCCATCCACTTCCTTAAAGTCTGAAACACAGGCTTCTAGCGAGGGCAATTTTGGGGCTTCACCATGTTTCATCGAAATGTACAGCTTTGTGTCATCCGCATGGCTGTGAAAGTTAACATTATGTTTTTGATTGACATCCCCAAGAGGTAAAATATATAGTGAAAACAATAGTGAAATTTACAGCTGATTAGTCAGATGACAAACTGATATATTTCCTACAGATAAGATCTAAACCAGGCCAGAACTTGTCTGTGTAGACCAATTTGTGTTTCCAATCTCTCCAAAAGAATGTGGTGATCGATGGTATCAAAAGCAGCACTAAGATCTAGGAGCACGAGGAAAGATGCAGATCCTCGGTCTGACGCCATTAAAAGGTCATTTATCACCTTCACAAGTGCTGTCTCAGTGCTATGATGGGGTCTAAAACCAGACTGAAGCATTTCGTATACATTGTTTGTCTTCAGGAAGGCAGTGAGTTGCTGCGCAACAGCTTTTTCTGAAGTGTTTGAGAGGAATGGAAGGTCAAGGTTTGCCTTTTTCAAGAGAGGCTTTAATACTGACACTTTTAGTGAGTTTGGTACACATCCGGTGGATAGAGAGCCGTTTATTATGTTCAACATAGGAGGGCCAAGCACAGGAAGCAGCTCTTTCAGTAGTTTAGTTGGAATAGGGTCCAGTATGCAGCTTGAAGGTTTAGAGGCCATGATTATTTTCATCATTGTGTCAAGAGATATAGTACTAAAACACTTGAGTGTCTCTCTTGATCCTAGGTCCTGGCAGAGTTGTGCAGACTCAGGACAACTGAGCTTTGGAGGAATACGCAGGTTTAAAGAGGAGTCCGTAATGTGCTTTTTACTGATCATGATCTTTTCCTCAAAGTTCATGAATGTGTTACTGCTGAAGTGAAAGCCATCCTCACTTGGGGAATGCTACTTTTTAGTTAGCTTTGCGACAGTATCAAAAATACATTTCGGAATGCTTTTAGGAGTGCAACTGCATCTAGGGTATTGCGCAAGGTTAAATTGAGTTCCTCTGTTTAGTGGTGAACTGATTTTTGTCCTCTGATGTCCTTGGGTAAGCAGAGGGAGTCTGGAAGGGCATCAAGGAATCTTTGTGTTGTCTGAGAATTTATAGCACGACTTTAGATGCTGGTGGTCCGATAGTCCAGGATTATGAGGAAAAACATTAAGATCCACAACATTTATTCCATGGGACAAAACTAGGTCCAGAGAATGACTGTGATGGTGAGTGGGCCCAGAGACATGTTGGACAAAACCCACTGAGTCGATGATGGCTCCGAAAGCCTTCTGGAGTGGGTCTGTGTACTAGTCCATGTGAATATTAAAATCACCAAAAATGTAAATATTATCTGCTACGACTACAAGGTCTGATAGAAATTCAGGGAACTCAGTGAGGAATGCTGTATATGGCCCAGTAGGCCTGTAAACAGTAGCTATAAAAAGTGATTGATTAGGCTGCATAGATTTCATGACTAGAAGCTCAAAAAACGAAGTGAGGGATCTAACATTAAGTAGCCCTATTTTGAGATGTGAGGTATCACGATCTCTTTCAATAATGACAGGAATGGAGGAGGTCTTTATCCTAGTGAGATTGCTAAGGCGAACACCGCCATGTTTAGTTTTGACCATCCTAGGTCGAGGCACAGACACTGTCTCAATGGGGATAGCTGAGCTGACTATACTGACTGTGCTAGTGGCAGACTCCACTAAGCTGGCAGGCTGGCTAACAGCCTGCTGCCTGGCCTGCACCCTATTTCATTGTGGAGCTAGAGGAGTTAGAGCCCTGTCTATGTTGGTAGATAAGAAGAGAGCACCCCTCCAGCTAGGATGGAGTCTGTCACTCCTTAGCATGCCAGGCATGGTCCTGTTTGTGGGTGAGTCCCAGAAAGAGGGCCAATTATCTACAAATTCTATATTTTGGGAGGGGCAGAAAACAGTTTTCAACCAGCGTTTGAGTTATGAGACTCTGCTGTAGAGCTCATCACTCCCCCTAACTCCCTCACGACGCCAGGACAGCGGAGTCAATCACCACCTTCCGGAGACACCTGAAACCCCACCTCTTTAAGGAATACCTAGGATAGGATAAAGTAATCCTTCTCACCCCCCCCCCCCCTTAAAAGATTTAGATGCACTGTTGTAAAGTGGCTGTTCCACTGGATGTCATAAGGTGAATGCACCAATTTGTAAGTCGCTCTGGATAAGAGCGTCTGCTAAATGACTTAAATGTAAATGTAAATGTCTAACTGGGAGGGGCCAGAGACAATTACTCGATTACTTAGCTTCGGCTGTTGGAGGTCCTGACGAACCATGTCCAGATAAGCGTCCGGAGTGAAAAAGTTTAATGAAAAAAAGTTGAGTGAGGGAAAAACAAAAAATATAATAAAAAGTAAAAACCGTAAAGTTGTCAGGTAGCAAAGTAAGGTTCGCAACAAAAACGCACAGCAACACGTAAACAAGTCTGCAAGTTCTAACCAGAAATGTTGTGATCACACCATGTCTCGTTAATCATAAGGCATACCACCCCGCCCCTCTTCTTACCAGAAAGATGCTTGTTTCTGTCGGCACGATGCGTGAAGAAACCAGCTGGCTGTACCGACTCCGATAGCGTGTCTTGAGTGAGCCATGTTTCCGTGAAGCAAAGAACGTTAGTCTCTTATGTCTCTCTGGAAGGCAACTCTTGTTCGAATTTCATCAACCTTGTTGTCAAGAGACTGGACATTGGTGAGTAGTATGCTCGGGAGCGGTGCGCGATGTGCCCGTCTCCGGAGCCTGACCAGAAGACCGCTTTGTCTACCCTTTTACAGCGACATTGTTTTGGTTCACCGACTGGGATCCGATCCATTGCCCTGGGTGGTGGGCAAAACACAGGATCCGCTTCGGGAAAGTCATATTCCTGGTCGTAATGATCGTGAGTTGACGTTGCTCTTATATCCAGTAGTTCCTCCCGACTGTATGTAATAAAACCTAAGATTACCTGGGGTACCCATGTAAGAAATAACACGTAAAAAAAAAATACTGAATAGTTTCCTAGGAACGCGAAGCGAGGCGGCCATATCTGTCGGCGCCGGAAGTTTAATAACCAGGTTTTCATCCAATCTTTTTAAGCACATGATCTTGTCACCAGAATAAGACCCCCGATATTCATTGGAAGGCAGCATCAAGCTCATCACCATGCGCTTTCAACACCATGTGAAGTTCATCGTAACTTATTTCATCTGTAGCCTAATAAACTACATGTCAAATGAACAAATTGTCTGTCGGCATTTATAAAATTGTACCGGCATTTCATGTTTACATCAGCCCGGTCATTACTTTTTCATGCTTCAGGTAATTCATCCACATGAAATGGTTGGATGGAAACATGGTTAGTCATAACCCCAAATGGAACCATGCAAAAACGTCAAGATCAACACGTGCACAGCATTAATACATGCTTCTATCTGTGTCTACCACAACACGTTGTCTTTTTCTGTGACCAATTAACTCCCATAGACCATCTGCAGGCTCAACAAACTTTAGAGCATTTTACTCTGTCAAAAGGCGCCTGGAAAAATTCTTAACACCCTTTAAGTTGCAATGCTTTAGGGTTTTTAATGCTCTGAGAATGAAATAACCCAATTTAAACTCGTAATGAAAAATGTCCAATCCTTAGGTCTCGTGTTATTGCCTTCAGGATAGTAGTCTATAATTAAACATGTTAAAGATACCACCTTTCATGGGTAACAACTTCAATTTGCCTGGTTTTGAATCATCAGGTCTGATGCGCTGAGACAGAATGAAGACATCATCCGTCTATCTCAGTCAGAGAATCATTCTGTAATCATCATTACACACATGTGGGAAAGAGAAAGGTAGGTTGTTATTGACATCACTCTCCCATCATATCAGTGCTCAAATCCCATGTGTTGGAATCTAATTGATTGATTTAGGGTTCCAGATTTGAATAGATGCTTTGAATCCCTGCAGGTATAAGACAGAGTCTTGTGTATCTCGTTTTAAGGAGTAATTACCCAGAGGCATCTCCTTTTCAATAAGACCTGTCAGCCTGACAGAATGGGCCCTTTCTCCCTGGACCCGTCCATCCGTGCTCTTCCCCTTCAGCAGTTGGAAATGAACAGTCCTTGACTTTAATTGAAAAGAGGAATAATCACAAATAGGAAGATTGATATCTCTGCCTTAAATGAAGGAAAGGAAATGAATTAAACTTTACCTCCTTGATTCCTGGTTCACTATGGGTGGGAAAGCAATTATGCCGGGTTCATTCTAATCAATCCCTTTACTGAAAGGTGAGAATTCAAGGGGAAGTTGTTCTTACTTATAACTTATGGGGTGGATAGGCAGGTCATTTTTCAAACAATAAGTGAAAGGTTACAAATACCCAAATATAATCCTGTTCAGATGATAGAAATAATTCATGTAATTATAAATAATGTCTCAGTGTATTTGAATAAAAAAATAACATTTTAGATGATGCCACGAAAAAGACGAGACAAGGTGTTCAGTCACATTTCTCTGAAATAGATTCAGCCATTTTCATTAGAAGTTTCATTTTCAAGCAAGAGCCACTGCTCCATGACTGCAGACCTTGGAGCCAGTTGCCAATTCATTGTAATTCCCCCTTGTTCTAAATTAACCAAGGGTCAAAGCCCAGCTCCAATCACTGCAGAGCAGTCCCAGTGGACATCACTTGTGTAATTAATCCATTTTAGCCAATAGTTTTCATATGGCTAGCTTCATTTGATTTCTAGCTAAATGGCTGTGGAGCTTGAATTTGTTATTAACGGTGACGGTTCTAAGAATACACACAAGGGATCAGATGTTTTAATGTGTGTCATTGTATTACTTGTAGAATTCTAAGCTAAAAACAACAGAATTCCATCTAATGCTATGCCTAACTTTTGAATGGCACAGTGTGGTTCCTGTACCACAGTTCCATATTGCCATGTATCGAATTATCCAAAATGCTATCAAGGTCATGGAAGAGAGCTTGCTGTGTAAAGGTCTCGGCACTATTGACATTTGGCCAAGTGAGATTAAGTTAGACACCCAGGGTCATCAGAGGGGAGCTGTGGTGGGAGGTAGGGCTCGTAGGTGGAGGGATGAAGAGTCAATGGTGAAGGTTACTGTTAACGTGAAATTATTCTCTCAGCCTCCTCCCCATTGGTATTCCAAGGGGCCCTGTCCTAAATTTGACACATACCATGAGGTCTTAGGAAGTGGTATAGTCTGACATTGCACAGATTCGTATTTATCTGAAGCACAGAGGGTAAGCATTTCACTACACCAGCAATAACATCTGCTAAATATGTGTATGTGACCAATACAATCATTTTCATTCGGCATGGAGTATAACAGTTGTACAAGTGTGCGAATGATATGGTTCATTGTATTCATTACTTCCTTTTTAATAGATAATAGTGCAACCAATGTGGGTACGTTGTGTGTATGGAAACCTGATTAAAAATGTGCTTGCAGAATTGATAGTATCTAAACTGTTATTGCATTTGCAGCATTTTTTATTCTAATTGACAACAGTGTGAGGGTGAGCACACTGTATAATTACAAGCAGTTGGTTAATGATTCACAGTGCCTTCAAGGAGATCCTTCACTAAATTAGGCATTTATACAAAGATCCCATTCTAGGTGACAACAAATTTAACATGTCATCATATGACAGTTATCTAAGGAAACATTACATTTGGTTTATTCATTGAGACAGTTAAGGGTAGACCAGAAGCAGTTTGCACAGTGTGTGCAGAACTAAAATGACATAACACTGCAGACTGATTATGGTTTGATATGGGTTGCCTTTTGTTTGCCCTGTCCACATTTCTTCAACATGAAACACACAAAGACGAAAAAAAGGTATTTCAATTTCCCCAGTTACTCTTCCCAAAGACGGAATGGAGTTTTTATGATTCTCAAAAACGAGTGTACTCAAACCAAATCAAAGTTTATTTGTCACGTGCACTGAATACTACAGATCTTATAGTGAAATGCTTACTAACAGGCTCTAACCAATAGGGCAAAAAAAGGTATTAAGTGAACAATAGGTAAGTAAAGAAATAAAACAACAGTAAAACGACAGGCCATATACAGTAGCGAGGCTATAAAAGTAGCGAGGCTACATACAGACACCATTTAGTCAGGCTGATTGAGGTAGTATGAACATGTAGATATGGTTAAAGTGACTATGCATATATGGTGAACAGAGAGTAGCAGTAGCGTAAAAGAGGGGTTGGTGGGTGGTGGGTGGCGAGACACAATGCAGATAGTCCGGTTGGCCAATGTGCAGGAGCACTGGTTGGTCGGCCCAATTGATGTAGTATGTATATGAATGTATAGTTAAAGTGACTATGTACAGTTATATAGGATAAACAGATCAGTGCAGCAGCGTAAAAAAAAAGAGGGGGTGGGGGGCGGAGTTGGGGGGCACACAATTTCAAATAGTCCCGGTAGCCATTTGATTACCTGTTCAGGAGTCTTATGGCTTGGGGGTAAAACTGTTTAGAAGCCTTTTTGTCCTAGACTTGGCACTCCAGTACCGCTTACCATGCGGTAGTAGAGAGAACAGTCTATAACTGGGGTGGCTGGGGTATTTTCAGGGCCTTCCTCTGACACCGCCTGGTGTAGAGGTCCTGGGTGGCAGGCAGCTTAGCCCCAGGGATATACTGGGCCGTACGCACTACCCTCTGTAGTGCCTTGCGGTCAGAGGCCGAGCGATTGCCGTACCAGGCAGTGATCTCAGGACCCATGCAAAATATTTGTTGTTTCCTGAGGGGGAATAGGCTTTGTCATGCCCTCTTCACGACTATATCCCTAAGAAGTGAGTGGTGTGAAAGCCTGTGGGCGAGGTCAAGTTTAGATAATTTTCTCTGAAAGCGCCCTTGGCGCCCATTAAAACTCAATATTCAGTATCACTATTTCTAGATTCCAATTGGTCTATTTATCACTGAATCATTGGACTGGACTTCAGACATCCCATTTACAGTTGAAGTCAGAAGTTTACATACGCCTTAGCCAAAAACTTTTAAACTTTTTCACAATTGCTGACATTTAATCCTAGTAACAATCCCCTGTCTTAGGTCAGTTCGGATCACCACTTTATTTCAAGAATGTGAAATATCAGAATAATAGTAGAGAGAATTATTTATCTCAACTTTAATTTCTTTTATCACATTCCCGGTGGGTTAGAAGTTTACATACACTCAATTGGTAGCATTGCCTTTAAATTGTTTAACTTGGGTCAAATGTTTTGGGTAGCTTTCCACAAGCTTCCCACAATAAGTTGGGTACATTTTGGCCCATTCCTCCTGACAGAGCTAGTGTAATGGAGTCAGGTTTGTAGGCCTCCTTGCACTGCACACACTTTTTCAGTTCTGCCCACAAATTTTCTAGAGGATTGAGGTCAAGGCTTTCTGATGGCAACTCAAATACCTTGACTTTGTTGCCCTTAAGCCATTTTGCCACAACTTTGGAAGAATGCTTGGTGTCATTGTCCATTTGGAAGACCCATTTGTGACCAAGTTTCAACTTCCTTACTGATGTTTTGAGATGTTGCTTCAATATATCCACATAATTTTCCTACCTCATGATACCATCTATTTTGTGAAGTGTACCAGTCCCTCCTGCAGCAAAGCACCCCCACAACATGATGCAGCCACCCCCGTACTTCACAGTTGGGATGGTGTTCTTCAGCTTGCTAGCCTCCTATTTTAGTTTCATCAGACCAGAGGACATTTCTCCAAAAAGTACAATCTTTGTCCCCATGTGCAATTGCAAACCGTAGTCTGGCTTTTTTAATGGGGGGTTTTGGAGCAGTGGCTTCTTCCTTGCTGAGTGGCCTTTCAGGTTATGACGATATAGGACTTGTTTTACTGTGGATATAGATACTTTTTTACCTTTTGCTGTTGTTCTGGGATTGTGTTGCACTTTTCGCACCAAAGTACATTCATCTCTAGGAGACCGAATGAGTCTCCTCCTGAGCGGTATGCCGGCTGCATGGTCCCATGGTGTTTACATTTACATTACATTTAAGTAATTTAGCAGACGCTCTTATCCAGAGCGACTTAAAAATTGGTGCATTCACCTTATGACATCCAGTGGAACAGCCACTTTACAATAGTGCATCTAAATCTTTTAAGGGGGGTGAGAAGGATTACTTTATCCTATCCTAGGTATTCCTTAAAGAGGTGGGGTTTCAGGTGTCTCCGGAAGGTGGTGATTGACTCCGCTGTCCTGGCGTCGTGAGGGAGTTTGTTCCACCATTGGGGGGCCAGAGCAGCGAACAGTTTTGACTGGGCTGAGCGGGAACTGTACTTCCTCAGTGGTAGGGAGGCGAGCAGGCCAGAGGTGGATGAACGCAGTGCCCTTGTTTGGGTGTAGGGCCTGATCAGAGCCTGGAGGTACTGAGGTGCCGTTCCCCTCAAGTTTATACTTGCATACTACTGTTTGTACAGTTGAACGTGGTACCTTCAGGCTTTTGCAAATTGCTCCCGAGGATGAACCAGACTTGTGGAGGTCTACAATTTTTGACTAATTTCTTTTGATTTTCCCATGATGTCAAGTAAAGAGGCGCTGAGTTTGAATGTTGGCCTTGAAATACATCCACAGGTACACCTCCAATTGACTCAAATTATGTCAATTAGCCTATCAGAAGCTTCTAAAGCCATGAAATCTTTTTCTGGAATTTTCCAAGCTGTTTAAAGGCACAGTCAACTTAGTGTATGTAAACTTCTGAACCACTGGAATTGTGACAGTGAATTATTAGTGAAATAATCTGTAAACAATTGTTGGAAAAATGACTTGTGTCATGCACAAAGTAGATGTCCTAACCGACATGCCAAAACTATAGTTTGTTAACAAGAAATTTGTGGAGTGGTTGAAAAAATATTTTTGATGACTCCAACCTAAGTGTATGTAAACTTCCGACTTCAACTGTATATGATCTCAGATCTCAGGATCAGAGATAGAATTTACGGAGTCATTTTTTGTGTGCTAATATCTGTTGCACTCCGCTAAAGCTCAAGACCTAGCAGAGACATCTCCATGAAAGCCTACTTCCACGGCCATAGTGTTCTGAAGGATGGTAATCCTTCAATCATATCATCATTGCCAATGGGGAACTGTTGCTTACTGTATTAAAGATGCAAACATTTGAAAATAAAATACTACTAAGCTGGTGTTTTACACAAACCAGAGTGAGATAGGTAAAGTATGTATTGAATGTGAGAGATTAAGACACAATTAATGTTCTTCTTTTCTGTGTCCTTTTCTCCCAGACAGGTTAATTAGGTAGTGAGGGAGACTTTACCATCAGAGTACTCTCGTTAAAAAGTGGGACGGCCTGATTTATCTCAACTGGGAGTGAGGCTGACGAAGCACGGAGATCTGGACAGGGATTAATCACTCGGTCAACACTAATTTGGACCAAGGGCAAAACGAAGCCAAACTCCCCTGAGCTCAGTTCCAAACCTCAAGGTTCCTGTCCATCATGGTGTGGATGAGATGATGGCTAGGAGAGACTGAGCACCTCTCATATTTTAGGAAGCACATTTCATTTGGGACCTTTTTAAACTATTGATCGACTCTCTTTCTCCTGCTACATTTTTCTTTCTCATCACTTATCCCCAGGTGACACTGCAGGTTATTCATGAGTATTCTCCTTGTAACTGTATCTCCTATTTTCAAGTTGTTTATCCATATCAATTGAGGGTTTCTTTTTTGTGTATATATGGGTTTGTATTTGTAACGAGATTCTTCCATCAAAGGAGAGGAGGACCAAAATGCAGCATGGTTGAAATTCATGTTTGTTTTTAATAAGAAAACTATACATGAATAAACTACAAAAAGAACAAACGTGTGAACCCGAAACAGTCCCGTCTGGAACAAACACTGACACAGGAGACAATCACCCACAAAACCCAACACCAAACAGGCTACCTGAATATGGTTCCCAATCAGAGACAATGACTAACACCTGCCTCTGATTGAGAACCATATCAGGCCAAACACAGAAACAGACAAACTAGACACACAACATAGAATGCCCACTCAGATCACACCCTGACCAAACAAAACATAGAAACATACAAAGCAAACTATGGTCAGGGTGTGACAGTATTTGTGTGTGTACAGTGTGTGAATGTAGGTAGAGATCTCCCTCTTCCCATATGGACCTGGTGTTTGCCCACCCGGACCCAATATGCATAATTAAATGTTTTAAATATAGACCCCTTCCGAATGAACAAGAGGACAACTAGACCTATTCCATATAGACCTGTTAGGATACAGACCCAGTCCTATCTGAGTGAGGGAAGATGCAGAAAGCTACTTTTATCAACCGGAGCTGAGAGGAGGGAGAGAGGTGCTGCTCTGTGAGCGAGTGACATGAGGAGCTGGGTGGGAGAGAAGAGAGATATCAACCAACCAAGCTGACTCATGCTTTAGTAGACAAATACAGTAACTAACGTTTGCTAGCTAGGCTAATTGAGGCTGCAGTGCATGCACTTTCTCATCCTACAGTTACAAATAACAACAACTCCCTTAAATAGCAGCCTAGCTGTTGGCTCTTGGTCGTTGTAGCCTATCCTTCTCCTTTGACTTTTATTTCCTTGATTGGAATTCCATTGTTTTGATATCCCGTAACACACGGAGGCTCTATGACTACCTATTGCCGCTTTGATGACTTGTGATTGGCCAACAAAATCAACAAGCTACACACTCCACTCTTGTGAATAGTAAGAGCAGCAGCGTGAATTATAAAATGTCTCTTTCTATTGCAGCAGTAAAGTTTGGAACTGTACTGGCCCTTCCAGACAAGTCTGTTAAAATTACACACATCCCAGACCTGTGAAAATCATGTCAGATCTGACCCAGACCCATGACATTATTTAGAATTCTGAATCTAGACCCACTTGGGTCTTGGACCGGGTCTCGGGTATTTGAGTACAGGCAGATCCGTGAAGACCTCTAATCATAGGTAGTAGATGTGGGTATTCTTCTAAGAAGGCCTTTCTGCGTAATAGACAGAAGGTTGTGTCATGTACCGAAAAGGAGTGACATTCAGGATCAATAAAAAAGTCATAATCTTGAGAGAAAGAAGAGAGGAAAATCACAAGATTGCACCTTATGAAGAAGGGTCTGGTTCAGGGCTGGCACTTTGAGGGTGTAGTGGAGCCAGAGATAAAAGGAGAGGAGAGGCCAGAGATACAGAACCTGCCCCTTTGAGACACAGAGACACAGAGACACAGAACCTGCCCCTTTGAGACACAGAGACACAGAGACACAGAACCTGCCCCTTTGAGACACAGAGACACAGAAATTGCCCCTTTGAGACACAGAGACACAGAGACCCCTTTGATCTGGCAGCAAACACAGGCCCATCGGGCCAACAGGAGACTTTAATTCTCCAGAGAACCAATCCATTCACATGCAGCACTCACAGTGGCCACACACATCCTGTGCCATGAGTAATTATGGTTAGGAGGAAAATGGGTCAGTTAGGCATCTTATTCCACAGTATTAGTGTCAAGGACAGCATGATTCGGCCACTAGGATCTCTGTTAATGCATTGATATTTGTATTGCTATTCCTATAAACATTTTCAAAAATGATTAGACAGAGTGTATGCTGTATCCTTTACTTAAGAGAAAGATTGGCAATGATCACATTAAATATTTGTACACATCCACCTCTCCAGCACATGCTGTATTGACAGAAACATTAAATTGATTCAGAGAGGTGTCCTCCTCCTCTTCCTCAGCGGTAGTAAACAGTAGAGACAGGAGATATGTTCAGTGACATGGCTGCATGCTCTCCCTGTTACACTGTTCTAGTTAAACCAGAATGAGACTGAGATTTACAGAATATTGTTCCACTCTTAATGTTAGCTCTGATCATCCCATGCAGTAGACTAGTGAGGGGATACTTTTTTATTTAAAATCAGACAGTCCCCAATGAGACTTACATACACTTTACCAGTCCCTCCAGGCGGGTCCCTCCTCGTTAAGTCTATAGCCTGATCATTCCCACCACAAACCCCATACGAATTCTAATAATCAGATCCGTTTGTGTGGACACTCATTCAGACTGCCATAAGAATGGTAACACCTGAGATCAACATGTCATGTGTTGGTCTATAGATCCAGCTAAGTGTCGGTGCTGGAGATAAGAGGCAGAGAGGGTGATAATGACTGTGACAGGGTGGTGATATCCTGTGAGGCTGGCTGTCAAATGATCCATTAAAAGGAAATTTCACCCCGTGGGAATCTGAGCTTGTTTTCATCATGTCTGAGGCAGTTTTAGGACAGTGAGATGTGTTCCACACATAATTGCCCAGGAAGAAAGCAGGTCAGGGCTTTGCATTTTGAATGATACACCCTATGACGGCTTCTGGTGCATTGGGGGCGGGGGGAATCTAAAAATTAATTTAGTCCTGCTTTGTGGCATTTTGCGAAGGCTCTATGTTGTACTGATCCCACTATACATTTTGTGGGTGTAGATATGGTTGTCCTTGTTCAATAGAACCATTGGACGTCTTTCAGCGATGTTCCTATAGGCAAATTCATTGCTAAGTATTCAAGCAGACACATTTTTTCCAGTCTCTGAAAGAATACAACTTGAGTTGGGAGGTGCTCTTCATGCTCTGGTCCCCGTCCCTCACCCAAAGCGGCCTTTTATGAAAAAGAGACAGACACTGACAACAATCCTTTGGGCAAAACTGAAAGAACTGACTAGACAAAATGGCCTCAAGTGATTCCTCGCATCAATATATAACTAAGTTAGCTAGCTAAACCACTACCGGTATCCATATCTATGACTAAAAATAGTAGAGTTTTTACAATCAAGATATTTTGTATCTCGATTGTAAAACCTGTTCACTTTTTAGGCATAGATATGGCTAGCTACTAAACAGCAAGCTACAATGTTCCAACCAGCAACCTAAAGCTAAGCTTACCAGCTAACGTTAGCACATGACTGGAGTTGGCTAGCTAGTTAGCGTGGCGCCTGCTAACTTGTTATGCGCCATGCCTAGCATTTGTAACTTGTTAGCAAACGTGTAACTTCAGCAACTGTAAATCATTTTACTAGCTATCTGCGTAACAAAATTGACGGGGGTTAACATTGGTAACAGTTATGACATTGGATGCATTTCAATCTCACAAAATTATAGGCATGATGCAAGATAGGATTTCAAACAGACATAAATAAAAAAATATGGCATGTCCAGCAAGCTAGAAGACTAAGTTTACTTACAAACAGTGAGGGGAAACAATAATACAACAATTTACTGATGTAAATCTCTAAAACTGAAGCTGGCTTTACTATAAAAAATATTTGCCTAAGTATGCCTGATAGAGTTGACTGTAGGTAGATACTGTCTGCCTACCTACCATTTGTAAGGTCTGGTTACTGTGGAAAGGTTGAGGCTTATGCCATATTTATTTTAGGCTTGATATTGTTGTAAACGTAATCTTTGTGTCGGTGCACATGTATGCATGTTCGACAAGTTTACCCTAATGTTGATGTTATGCTGGCACGGTTCAACTGTTGTTCAATCTACACAATAGAGTATATATATATTTTTTTAAAGGCTCATAGAAAATAGTGTGTGGTGCCTGGGCTTCTTCCTGGAGTGGATTCTAGATACAGAAACATCATTCCTTTGCCTGCTTGTATCATTGTAGCAGATCTGTATTCCGTGAACTGTATCGTTCTCGAGGGATTAGACATTATGCTGGATTTCAAGCGGATGACTGAAAGCTGAAAGACAGTTTGATCATGACAACACTCCTCCCAAAGCTTTACAAGTATTCCCTAAACTTACTGTATGTTTAACTGAAATGTCAACTTCATCATGACCACCTCTCCCATCATCTGCTGATCACCAGTTCTCTTAGCTACAGATGGTTATACCAGATAATGTGATTTAACCACAGATTTTCAGTATCCTTTACTGGGAGTTACAGGATAGGTACTGATTGGTGTAGCACAGATCATTTTCAACCAACCTTGGCGATGCCGTCTTCGTCCTCGATTTAGGGGAACAGGAGTCTCATAACTTGTCTGTGTCTGTCACACCCTGATCAGTTTCACCTGTCCTTGTTATTGTCTCCACCCCCTCCAGGTGTTGCTTGTTTTCCCCAGTGTATTTATACCTGTGTTTCCTGTCTCTCTGTGCCAGTTCGTCTTGTATGTTTCCAAGTCAACCAGCGGTTTTCGCGTTCTCCTGCTTTTTGCATGCTCCTTTTAATAATAATAATAATATAATAATAATAATAGTCCTCTTGGTTTTGACCCTTGCCTGTTTCTGGACCATTTACCCGCCTGCCTGACCATTCTGCCTGCCTGGACCATGAGCCTGTCTGCCACTTTGTACCTCCTGGACTCTGATCTGGTTTTGACATTTTTACCTGTCTATGACCATTCTCACCCCTTTGGATTAATAAACATTGTAAAACTCCAACCATCTGTCTCCTGTGTCTGCATATGGGTCTCACCTTGTGGCATGATAGTGTCCAGTTGCAGGGGTTCAGTTTGAATTTAGAAAATGCTCCACTATTAAAATAATTTTTTTGTTCCATAAAGTAACCCAACAATACGTGTGCTGCCATCGTGTCTATTTAAAATTGTATCACTCAAGTTATCTGTCATCATGACATGAAGTACTTTGGGGTGGACAGCCACCTGTCTCGGTCAATGAGTGAAGACTTGAAATAGAGAAGATTTCTTTGGGTAAATAACATTATCTGGTGTAGCAATCTATAGCTACATTTCACTGCACTTGTGTGTCTCTGCATCTGAGACACACTGGGAAACACTAAACTGTACTACATTGTTCATACTTTTACCAAATAACATTCTTGTTGAATTCCCAGTTCTATTGAGCTGGCATTACATTGTGTACACTCCCCTGTATTTTAGGATTTGACAAATAAACAAATATTCTTTGGATATCTGAATGTCTAGTCATCTGTTTGACGCTACAGGGCCCTTTGCAGCTTATATAAATACACACAAACACACACACAATCCAGTGAGTTCATAATAAATGTATTCTCATCCCAGCACCAATCTCTCCATAAGGAAATGAATGTGAAAGGTAGTAAACTATACTATTATCATCACCACTCTGCAGGTGAACCAGCAGCTTTCATGTCTGTCTCTTTGTGTTTTTCACAAACCCACCATGGAACTGATTGCACCACAGGCTTCCTCGTACTGGGCCATTCTCTGATCTGTTCAGACCTGAAATAGAAAAACACCACATAGAGACTGCTAGTAGACAAGCATACAGGCACAGAGACAGAGACCTAATTTATCAACAGTGCATACATTACTCACAAAATGCAGGCGTATGTGGAGATTCTAGGACTTGAGTGCGCAGCGAATTATTGGGATTTATCAAACTGTCGCACATAACATGTACGCATGTTTTCATTGATAAATCATTGCTCTCGAACAAGCTACCAATTACTTCACACTGGAAGAACTTAAGCTACACTAAAGCTACCTTTAATAACCTCACAGATGTAAAGTCCCCTGTTTAGGGGACCTGCGGTGTTCTGGTACCCTATCTGACTGACATCTTTGCTTATAAATCAATCTGGGGACAACGTAGATTAAAATGGATTGCATTGAGCAGTAGCCCTGGTTTTCAGGGACACAGGAGTATTTTATATGACATAGGATGTGACATCTGACACCACTTGAAGCTGGGATGTCCTTCCAACCATTCCATTCGCTCCTCCGACTGCCCATCAACTCAGACAAGATTAATATGTGATGAAGTGCGAGTTCCTAATGAGTTCAGGAAGTCAAGCTAGAGCTCGGTGTGACTTTCACAGTGGTGGGTCAAACATTTTGATCAAGTTAGAAAATATGCACATTTTCTCTAATACTAAAAATACAAAATATTTATTTTACAGTTATAAGGTAGGTGCAATGTAATAGTTAGTCATTTTATAATTTGATTATACTATATTTCAAAAGCATTTAAGTCATTTCAAGCTGTATTCATACAGATTTGGTGAATACATAATATGTAACATTTTACTCTTCAAACTTTGATTTCAACCTCCCAACGTCTGCCTTCGATTAATTTCTTTCCAACGCCCTTGCCTCTTTCGACCTCACCCTTTCCCAGTCCCTTCCCACTCACAAGGCAGGCAATACGCTTGACCTCATCTTTACCAGAGAATGTTCGCCTACTTATCGCACTGCAACCCTCCTCCAGGTCTCTGATCACTACTTTGTTTCCTTTTCTGTCTCCCTTTCCTCCAAACCTAGCCACTCAGTCCCTACCCTGATGGTCATGCGCTGTCACAATCTTTGCACTCTCTCTCCCACTACTCTCTCCTCTTCTATCCTATCATCCCTCCCTTCCGCTAAATCCTTCTCCCTCCCGTCTCCTGATTTCACCTTTTCAACCCTACTCTCCTCCCTTTCCGCATCCTATGACTCGTACTGTCCCTCCTGGCCGGCTCGGCCCTCCCCTCCTGCTCCGTGGCTGAGTGACTCATTGTGAGCTTACAGAAAAGGGCTGTGGCAGCTCATACAAAATGAAGAGAAACCTTCCTCACCCTCCTGTCTACCTTTTCTTCCTCTGTATCCACTGCTAAATCCAATTTATACCATCCAAAATTTCAAGCTTCTGCCTCTAACCCTAGGAAACTATTTACCACCTTCTCCTCCCTCCTTAATCCTCCACCCACACCCGCTCCCTCCTCCCTGTCAGTGGACAACTTTGTCAACCACTTTTAAAAGAAGGTTGACGTCATCCGCTCCTCATTACCTCTGCCTTTTGAGTTCACTGGTCCCATTCACACCTTTCTTTTCTTTCCAAAACACTTGAGCATGCTGTCTCTGACCAACTCTCTCCTTACCTCTCTCAGTACTATTTTCTTGACCCTAACCAGTCAGGCTTCTAGATGTGTCACTCAACTAAGACTACTCTTCTCTGTGTTATGCAGGCTCTCCATACGGACAAATCTCATCCTCCTAGACCTATCCGCTGCCTTCAACACAGTGAAACGTGGAGAGGATCTGTGTCTGTACCACATACTCTTAAGACTGGTGTCTCCCAGGGCTCGGTTCTAGGCCCTCTCTTCCTCTCTCTATACACCAAGTCACTCAGCTCTGTCACATGTTCTCTCCTATCATTGTTATGCGGATGACACTCAACTACGTTTCTCCTTCCCCCTTCTGACACCCAGGTGGTGACACGCATCTCTGCATGCCTGTCAGATATCTCAGCTTGGTTGTCGGCCCACCACCTCAAGTTCAACCCCGACAAGACGGAGCTGCTCTTCCTCCCGGGAAGGCCTGCTCATTCAAAGACATCATTACGGTTGACAACTCCATGGTGTCCCCCTCTCAGAGTGCAAAGAACATTGGCGTGACCCTGGACAACACCCTGTTGTTCTCTGCAAACATCAAAGCAGTGACTCACTCCTGCAGGTACATGCTCTACAGCAGCTGTAGAATATGGCTCTACCTCACACAGGAAGCGGCGCAGGTCCTAATCGAGACACTTGTCATCTCCCGTCTGGACTACTTCAATTCGCTGTTGGCTAGGCTCCCCGCATGTGCCAATAAACCCCTGAAACTTATCCAAAAATGCTGCAGCCCGCCTTGTGTTCAACCTTCCCACGTTCTCCCATGTCACCGCGCTCCTCTGCACACTGCACACTCCACTGGCTTCCTGTCGAAGCTCGCATCCACTACAAGACCAATGTACTTTCCCTACGGAGCAGCAAGAGGAACTGCCCCTCCCTTCAGGCTATGCTCAAACTCTACACCCCAACCTGAGCACTCTGTTCTGCGACCTCTGGTCTCTTGGCTCTCCCACCCCTACAGAAGGGATGCTCCCACTCAGCCCAGTCCTAGCTTTTCTTTGTCTTGGCACCACAATGGTGGAACCAGCTTCCCCCTGAAGCTAGGACAGCAGAGTCCCTGCACATCTCTCCATAGCTACATTATTGAGGATAATTTGTACTTACTGTGACTGTGATATGTGGTTGTCTCACCTTGCTATCTTAAGATGTAACTGTGTCTGCAAAATGGAATTTTTAGATTTTTATTGTATTTGTACTGTGTACTTGAGCTTGTGTCCTCCAAAGTGACTACACCTCAGCAATGTATAACTATTTACAAATGTATTTGAACCTTTCTTGGAGTATGCAGCATTACTAGTTATTGTTTATGGCCTTCTCATGACAAATAATATATTTTGGGGATTTGTAGATTACATTATATGTGACATTTAGTTACATTTTGACTTAACTAGTTACTTTGAAAAAGTAGTTCACTACATCCAAACTATTTCGTAATATATTATCTATCTCATCTAAATCTGAAATGTTATAGACTAGAAATTGTAAGAGAAGATCACTCGTGAGTCAGATGTTAAAAGAATGTGTAATTTATCCTATTAAACACAAAAACTATGTTTGTAGTGAGAATCGGACAGGTTAATGACAAAAAAGAAAGGAAATTATTTCCTACATCACCCATATTTTATTTTTGAAAAATAAAGTAATATGTAGTTAGCTACATTGCTATGTGGCCAAACAAGTTTTTAAATACTGAAAACATTACCAAGATTTGAATTTATACTAAACATAAATATTATTGAAACATACAACAATTTCAAAGATTTACTGAGTTACAGTTCATATACACACCACATATCTATATCCCGGATTCTGGTATTGCACGTTCTGACATTTCTTAATCTCTTGTTTATGTGTTCTTTTTTTCTACTATTTTTTTCTTGGGATTATTTGTGTATTAGTATTGTACTGTTAGACATTTACTGCACTGCTGGAGCAAGAAACAAAAGCATTTCACAGCATCTGCTTAACCATCTGTGTATGCAACAAGTCAACTTTGATTTGATCTTAATTGCTTGAGGTCTGTGCTATTTGCGGTTTTCATTCCATTTTATGATGTCATATTGCTGATGTCAACATTTTGTTTATGAAGCAATATGAATAAACATAACAACAAAGCATCTGAAATGTGACAGGTAGTAGAGGAGGCCTGCTCGGAATTATAACAGTATTGCACAGATGGACATAATTGGGTCATTCTTGAATTGCGGTGGCCTTTGCCTTTTGTAATCATGAAAAACAACAAATTACAAATAGCTACACACCGTACATGTATTTGTTTATATTGGACTGTTTATCAATGATAAAATCATAATGCAAGTAATTTATATAGCAAAATGTATTTATGCAATGTGTAAAGTACTTAGGGTAAGCAAATTGACTTGTTCCAATAGTGATGTGTAGAGTTGCAGTGACATGTTTTGGGGATTTTTATTTAATTTAATTCATTTTAGAATAAGGATGTAATGTAACAAAATCTGGAAAAAGTCAAGTGGTCTGAATACTTTCTGAATGCACTGTATACAAGGATCTCACTGCCTTCCTGAGGACAAACAATGTATATGAAACGCTTCAGTCTGGTTTTAAAGCCCATCATAGCACTGAGACTGCACTTGTGAGGTGGTAAATTACCTTTTAATGGCGTCAGACCGAGGCTCTACATCTGTCCTCGTGATCCTAGACCATAGTGCTGCTTTGGATACCATCGATCACCACATTCTTTTGGAGAGATCGGAAACACAAATTGGTCTACACGGACAAGTTCTGGCCTGGCTTAGATCTTATCTGTCGGAAAGATATCAGTTTGTCTCTGTGGATGGTTTGTCCTCTGACAAATCAACTGTAAATTTCTGTGTTCCTCAAGGTTCCGTTTTAGGACCACTATTGTTTTCACTATATATTTTACCTTTTGGTGATGTCAATTGGAAACATAATGTTAACTTTCAATGCTATGCGGATGACACAAAGCTGTACATTTCGATGAAACATGGTGAAGCCCCAAAATTGCCCTCGCTGGCTGCAAATGTTCTACTTTTAAACTTGGACAAAACAGAGATGCTAGTTCTCGGTCCCAAGAAACAAAGAGATCTTCTGTTGAATCTGACAATTCATCTTGATTGTTGTACAGTCGTCTCAAATAAAACTGTGAAGGTCCTCTGCGTTACTCTGGACCCTGATCTCTCTTTTGACGAACATATCAAGATTGTTTCAAGGACAGCTTTTTTCCATCTACGTAACATTGCAAAAACCAGAAACTTTCTGTCCAAAAATGATGCAGAAAAATGTATCCATGCTTTTGTCACTTCTAGGTTAAACTAGTGCAATGCTCTACTTTCCGGCTAACCAGATAAACCACTAAATAAACTTCAGTTAATGCTTAACACGGCTGCTAGAATCTTGAGGAGAACCCCAAAAATGTATCATATTACTCCAGTGCTAGCCTCTCTACACTGGCTTCCTGTTAAGGCAAGGGTTGATTTCAAGGTTTTATTGCTAACATACAAAGCATTACATAGGCTTGCTCTTTCCTATCTTTACGATTTGGTCCTGCCGTACATACCTACACATATGCTACGGTCACAAGACGCAGGCCTTCTTACTGTCCCTAGAATTTCTAAGCAAACAGCTGGAGGCAGGGCTTTCTCCTATAGAGCTCCATTTTAATGGAATGGTCTGCCTAACCATGTGAGAGACACACACTCGGCCTCAACCCTCAAGTCCTTATTGAAGACTCATCTCTTCAGTAGTGTAGTCTAGCCCAGGAGTGTGAAGGTGAACTGAAAGCACTGGAGTAACGAACCGCCCTTGCTGTCTCTGCCTGTCCGGTTCCCCTCTCTCCACTGGGATTCTCTGCCACTGACGTGATTTTCCTTTCCGGGTTTTGGCCTTTCTATGGAGTTTTTCTAGCCACCGTGCTTCTACACCTGCATGGCTTGCTGTTTGGGGTTTTAGGCTGGGTTTCTGTATAGCACTTTGTGACAGCAGCTGATGTAAGAAGGGCTTTATAAATACATTTGATTTGACTTCAGCATTCTTTCCAGTGGCAAACTGACGGAGGGATCTATATTTTAAAATGTTATTAGCTAATCACACCCTTTTGATATGTCATACATTTGGGGATTCCATTGATCATTTTTTGTGTCTAATTCTAGTGTCACTTGGTGTTACTCAATTGAACTTAAATTAAGGGAAATAACACTGAGCAAAAGCGATTAATCATAACACTAGGCGGCAGGTGGCCTAGTGGTTACGACAGATTTTGGGCCAGAAGCCAAGTGGTTATGACAGATTTTGGGCCAGAAGCCTAGTGGTTACGACAGATTTTGGGTCAGAAGCCTAGTGGTTACGACAGATTTTGGGCCAGAAGCCTAGTGGTTACGACAGATTTTGGGCCAGTAAACAAACTGTTGCTGGATCGAATCCCCAAGCTGACAAGGTAAAAATCTGTCATTTTGCCCCTGAACTGTTCCCCGGTAGGCCGTCAGTGTAAATAATAATTTGTTCTTAACTGACTTGCCTAGTTAAATAAATGTTAAATTAAGAAAAATGATAAAGAAAATTAATGTTAAAGGCTTGATGACCTTAGATTTGAGCATTTGTGGCATCAATTTCAGAAAATCCTCATATAGAATAAATGTCTCATTGGTATTACTACATTTACTGGTGCCACAATGTTATCGTAATGGTAAACATTATTTAATGTCGTTAAGCTACCTATTACTTGATTTAGAATAGGAAGATGTAGCGAAATACATTAAATAAATGCAAATTCTTTCCAAAAGGCCATGCCCAAATGCCACCATAATTCAAGAACAACCCATTGAGCTACTCTCTCTGCCTTCTAAGTTATTTTATTAAAGATGACAGGGACATGGGGGCAACCCAAATCACACAGTAATGATCCCACAGTACCCTTTATTATGGACAAGGTTTCTGTTGCTGTGAACATGATGGTTTATCTCCCATTATCAGCCTGAATAGCACCCAGAATGCAATAAGTGTCAGAGGTGTTTGTGTGTCTTTGTGCCAGTTCTCAAGATCTTCTGTGAGGCTTTCATTTCCCACTCTCTTCTCTGAAGCTCTCATTTGATCCTCTCCTCTGGCACCTCCGTTCAGTGGACCCTGACAGCGCTTCATGAGATGGCAGGTCCACAGGGATCTTTCTGAGACAGAGACCTTTTTTTCTCTTCACAACTGCTCCAAACAAATATTGTTATTGTCTAAGTCCCAGAGCTCTCTGCTAAACGACGGTTAATGAGATACTGCAACATGGCTGCCCTCCTCTGGAGATGGACAGAGCTTAGGCTGGGAGACTAGAATGTTACACCTCTTTGAATTAAGAAATGAAGTTATATTTGTCTTCCATCAATTTTGTCTTTGAATCCTCTGATGTGTGTGCATCCTCACCAAACAAGCATTTAGGGAGGCAGCATCATCCAAATGAGGCATGAGGAGAATGGAGGCCTGCCAACAGTAGCACTGGCCTCACAGCTGTTTAAATGTGAATAGAGGGCGTTTGTGGACACTGATTAGAACACTGGAACACTCTGATTACACATGGATGGCCCTCTAATTTGAATCTCCTACCGGGCACAAGTGCTCTTCCACTGGGTGTAGTCTCACAAGATAAGGAGTTGTGGACTGACTACACCATTCTGCGTCGATTTGCCCATAAATTGGCATTTCCCATTAGTTACTGTATTTGTTTTGTTGAAAGGTTGCCGAGTGCCCCTTGTGTATTGTCCATGTATCGTATTGTGTAGTGCTTCTGTGAGTGTTTGTTTTGTGTCTATAGCAGTGGAAGAGTGTCCTATATCCCCTCTGATATCTTTGGAGCAGCCTGTCCCAGATAGGCCTGTGATTGATCGGGACACTTTAGCCTGAAGGGTCCTGCTGTGTCCGCAGTGGGAATGCAGTCATCTTCATCACTTTCACTTAAACCAGGGAATCATCCTACAGTGATAAATTGAGGGAGGGGGGTGCTATGTCAGAGCAGCACACAGCGAACAGGCTGGGGGCACATAGACTGAGAGGAGGGGGTGAGAGGGAGGGTACTAATGAATGGCCCCTGGTTTTGGCCAATTACTCAATTAGCTGATCTGACGAAGTGCTCTATCTTTCTCAGACCGCTTTCTAGCTCGGCATAATGTTGGCCCTCAGCACACAGGTGGAGAAGAGAGAGAGAAAGGGATGTCTGATGAGATCCCAAGGTCAGGAAGGCAGGCAAGGATTCTCCTTTTGTCTCTCAACAGATAGCCTCCAGCCATGTTATGTACAGTGCTGTGCAAAAGTATTCGTCCCTCTTGGCAATTTTCCTATGTTGTTGCATTACAACCTGTCATTTAAATGGATTTTGGGGGGGGATTGTATGGACATACACAAAATAGTCCAAATTGCTGAAGTGAAATGATTTTTTTTTTTTTTATTAAAACTGAAAAGTGGTGCGTGAATATGTATTCACCATTTTTGCTATTACGCCCCTAAATAAGATATTTTGCAAACAATTACCTTCGGAAGTCACAAAATTAGTTTAAAAAAAGTCCACCTGGGTACAAAAATATCCAAAACTTTCAACACAGAGCAACTATTAAATCCATTATTCAAAAATTGAAAGAATGACACCAAAATAAACCTACCAAGAGAGGGCCACCCACCAAAACTCATGGACCAGGCAAAGAGGGCATTAATCAGAGGGGCAATAAAGAGATCAAAGATAACATTGAAGGAGCTGCAAAGCACAGCGGAGATTGGAGTATCTGTCCATAGTACCATTAAGCCGTACACTCCTGTCACACCCTGACCATAGTTTGCTTTGTATGTTTCTATGTTTTGTTTGGTCAGGGTGTGATCTGAGTGGGCATTCTATGTTGTGTGTCTAGTTTGTCTGTTTCTGTGTTTGGCCTGATATGGTTCTCAATCAGAGGCAGGTGTTAGTCATTGTCTCTGATTGGGAACCATATTTAGGTAGCCTGTTTGGTGTTGGGTTTTGTGGGTGATTTTCTCCTGTATAAGTGTTTGTTCCACACGGGACTGTTTCGGGTTCACACGTTTGTTGTTTTTGTAGTTTATTCATGTTTTGTTTTCTTATTAAAAACAAACATGAATTTCAACCACGCTGCATTTTGGTCCTCCTCTCCTTCGATGGAAGAATCCTGTGACAACTCCACAGAACTGGGCTTTACGGAAGAGTGGCCAGAACAAAGCCATTGCTTTTGGTGTTCACCAAAAGACATATGGAAGAAGGTACTCTGGTCAGATGAGACTAAAATTTAGCTTTTTGTCCAAGGAAAACGCTATGTCTGGCACAAACCCAACACCTCACTTCACCCCGAGAACCCTATCCCCACAGTGAAGCATGGTGGTGGCAGCATCATGCTGTGAGGATGTTTTTCATCTACAGGGACTTTGAAACTTGTCAGAATTGAAGGATGGTGCTTAAATTCTTGAGGGAAACCTGTTGCAGTCTTCCAGAGATTTGAGACTGGGATGGAGGTTCACCTTCCAGCAGGACAATGACCCTAAGCATACTGCTAAAGCAATACTCGAGTGGTTTAAGGGGAAACATTTACATGTCTTGGAATGGCCTAGAAAAGCTCAGACCTCAATCCAATTGAGAATCTGTGGTATGACTTACATATTACTGTACACCAATGGAACCCATCCAACTTGAAGGAGCTGGAGCAGTTTTGCCTTGAATAATCGGCAAAAATCCAAGTGGCTAGATGTGCCAAGCTTGTAGAGATATACCCCAAGAGACTTGCCGCTGTAATTGCTGCAAAAGCTGGCTCTACAAAGTATTTACTTTTGGAGGGTGAATAGTTATGCTTGCTCAAGTTTTCTATTTATTTTGTCTTGTTTCTTGTTTGCTTCACAATAAAAATATGTTGCATCTTCAAAGTGGTAGGGATGTTGTGTAAATCAAATACATTTTAATTCCAGGTTGTAAGGAAACAACATAGGAAAAATGCCTAGCCACTGTATGTCAACTTCTGTTGGATGGATCATTTGTAATACCACATAATTCATTTAGTTATTATTGTAATCCTAAATCGAGGTGCACTCATAAATAGGGTTAAATGTAAAAATCCATCTAAATACTCCCACACAGTTTTATGATTGTGTAACCCACACTCTTTGACTCTACTAAGGCAGCAAGTAAACTAACGGTTGAGCAAGGCATTTGACACAAAGTTTCTCCAGGGGTGCCTTACTTCTATGGCTGACCCTGTAAAACAACACTTTATTGCACCTATCTGGTTTACGTGACAATAAAACCTACATACAGTACCAGTCAAAGGTTTGGACACACCTACTCATTCAAGGGTTTTGCTTAATTTTTCCTATTTTCTACTTTGTAGAATAATAGTGAATAGATCAAAGCAATGAAATAACACATATGGAATCATGTAGTAACCAAAAAAGTGTTAAACAAATCAAAATATATTTCATATTCCTCAAAGTAGCCACTCTTTATCTTGACAGCTTTGCACACTCTTGGCATTCTCTCAACCAGCTTCATGAGGTAGTCACCTGGAATGCTTTTCTGACAGTCTTGAAGGAGTTCCCACATATGCTGAGCACTTGTTGGCTGCTTTTCCCTCACTCTGCGGTCCAACTCATCCCAAACCATCTCAATTGGTTTGAAGTCAGGTCATTGTGGAGGCCAGGTCATCTGATGCCGCACTCCATCACACTCCTTGGTCAAAAAGCCGTTACATAGTCTGGAGGTGTGTTTTGGGTCATTATCCTGGTGAAAAACAAATGATAGTCCCACTAAGCGCAAACCAGATGGGATGGCGTATCGCTGCAGAATGCTAGGGTAGCTTTGCTGGTTAAGTGTGCCTCGAATTCTAAATAAATTACAAAGACACAGCAGTTGGAACCAAAAATCTAAATTTGGACTCATCAGACCAAAGGACAGATTGCCACCGGTCTAATGTCTATTGCTCTTGTTTCTTGGACCATGCAAGTCTCTTCTTATTATTGGTGTCTTTTTGTAGTGGTTTCTTTGCAGCAATGCGACCATGAATAAGTATTCTTCATCATTAGAATTACAATAAAAAAACCTTCATCTGGCACTAAGGTTTAACAGATACCTTTAAGGGCTAAGGACCTAATTTTGACTGTGTGTGATATTAGATTGCTTCTTGTGTAAATATTTTCTGTCTGGATATTAATGATTTGTGGGGTGGCAGGGTAGCCAAGTGGTTAGAGCGTTGGACTAGTAACCGAAAGGTTTCAAATTCATATCCCCAAGCTGACAAGGTAAAAATCTGTTGTTCTGCCCCTGAACAGGCACTTAACCCACTTTTCCTAGGCCATCATTGAAAATAAGAATTTGTTCTTAACTGACTTGCCTAGTTAAATAAAGGTAAAATTAATTAATTCACACAGTTTCCTCTGAACTGTTGATGTTGAGATGTGTCTGTTACTTGAGCTCAGTGAAGCATTTATTTGGGCTACAATTTCTGAGTAACTCTAAATGAACTTCTGCAGCAGAGGTACCTCTGGGTCTTCGTTTCCTGTGGTGGTCATCAAGAGAACCAGTTTTATCACAGAATTCTTGAATTCTTGAAATGTTCTTGAAATGTTCCATATTGACTGAACTTCAAGTCTTACTAACAAATAACCTTTTCAGGCTCTAGATCAGGAGAAAGCAACCCTGGTCCTGGAGTGCCACAGGCAATTTATGTTTTTGATTTAACCAACCTGAAAGACCAGGTGTTGAATTTAGGCAAGAACTGGTGCCTCGTTGGAATAAAATCCTGCAGTACCTGCAACACTCCAGGAACAGGGCTGCCTGTCACTGCTTTTATTCAAAGTGTATATTGTCCCGTTTCCATAGCTAAATGAAACTGACAATGAAATCATATTAATTATGTGTATGCACCATTGATCCCCAAATGTTCCCCTTCTCTGGCTAGCCTAATTTTCCTCCCATTTTCTCTCACTCTTTTATTTGGGCTGTCACGCTCGTCGTTGGAATGAGGTGAGGACCAAAGTGCAGCGTGGTAAGTGTTCATCATATATTTATTAAACCCGAGAATACTAAACAAAATAACAAAGGAGAAACGAAACAGTTCTGTAAGGTGACAGACACATAACAGAAAACAATCACCCACACCACACAGGTGGGAAAAGGCTACCTAAGTATGATTCTCAATCAGAGACAACTAACGACACCTGCCTCTGATTGAGAACCATACCAGGCCAAACGCAAAACACAACATAGAAAAAGGAACATAGACAACCCACCCAACTCACGCCCTGACCATACTAAAACAAAGACATAACAAAAGAACTAAGGTCAGAACGTGACATGGGCTGAATTTCACAATTTCTCACCGAGTTTTTCTGCATTGACATTTTGGAAATGTCAATAGCACAAGGCAAACGATAATATAGCAACTGATTAGCTTTCACTTGTTGCAAGTGCAAGAACTCTCGTGGCGTTTTCGCCATATTGAAACATGAGCATGAGAGTGAGTATGAGCATACATATAAAAAATAACTCTGTGTATATACACTGCTCAAAAAAATAAAGGGAACACTAAAATAACACATCCTAGATCTGAATGAATGAAATATTCTTATTAAATACTTTTTTCTTTACATAGTTGAATGTGCGGACAACAAAATCACACCAAAATTATCAATGGAAATCAAATGTATCAACCCATGGAGGTCTGGATTTGAAGTCACACTCAAAATTAAAGTGGAAAACCACACTACAGGCTGATCCAACTTTGACGTAATGTCCTTAAAACAAGTCAAAATGAGGTAGTGTGTGTGGCCTCCACGTGCCTGTATGAACTCCCTACAACGCCTGGGCATGCTCCTGATGAGGTGGAGGATGGTCTCCTGATGGATCTCCTCCCAGACCTGGACTAAAGCATCCGCCAACTCCTGGACAGTCTGTGGTGCAACGTGGCGTTGGTGGATAGAGCGAGACATGATGTCCCAGATGTGCTCAATTGGATTCAGGTCTGGGGAACGGGCGGGCCAGTCCATAGCATCAATGACTTCCTCTTGCAGGAACTGCTGACACACTACAGCCACATGAGGTCTAGCATTGTCTTGCATTAGGAGGAACCCAGGGCCAACTGCACCAGCATATGGTCTCACAAGGGGTCTGAGGATCTCATCTCGGTACTTAATGGCAGTCAGGCTACCTCTGGCGGGCACATGGAGGACTGTGCGGCCCCCCAAAGAAATGCCACCCCACACCATGATAGACCCACCTCCAAACCGGTCCAAACCGGTCATGATGGAGGATGTTGCAGGCAGCAGAACGTTCTCCACGGCGTCTCCAGACTGTCACGTCTGTCACATGTGCTCAGTGTGAACCTGCTTTCATCTGTGAAGAGCACAGGGTGCCAGTGGCGAATTTGCCAATCTTGGTGTTCTCTGGCAAATGCCAAACGTCCTGCACGTTGTTCGGGCTGTAAGCACAACCACCTCCTGTGGACGTTGGGCCCTCATACCACCCTCATGGAGTCTGTTTCTGACCGTTTGAGCAGACCCAACCACATTTGTGGCCTGCTGGAGGTCATTTTGCAGGGCTCTGGCAGTGCTCCTCCTGCTCCTCCTTGCACAAAGGCGGAGATAGCGGTCCTGCTGCTGGGTTGTTGCCCTCCTACGGCCTCCTCCACGTCTCCTGATGTACTGGCCTGTCTCCTGGTAGCGCCTCCATGCTCTGGACACTACGCTGACAGACACAGCAAACCTTCTTGCCACAGCTCGCTTTGATGTGCCATACTGGATGAGCTGCACTACCTGAGCCACTTATGTGGGTTGTAGACTCCGTCTCATGCTACCACTAGAGTGAAAGCACCGCCAGCATTCAAGAGTGACCAAAACATCAGCCAGGAAGCATAGGAACTGAGAAGTGGTCTGTGGTCACCACCTGCAGAACCACTCCTTTATTGGGGGTGTCTTGCTAATTGCCTATAATTTCCACCTGGTGTCTACTCCATTTGCACAACAGCATGTGAAATTTATTGTCAATCAGTGTTGCTTCCTAAGTGGACAGTTTATTTTCACAGAAGTGTGATTGACTTGGAATTACATTGTGTTGTTTAAGTGCTCCCTTTATTTTTTTGAGCAGTGTATATATATATATATGTACCAGTCAAAAGTTTGGACACGTCTACTCCTTCAAGGGTTTTTCTTTATTTAAAAAAAAAAAAATTCTACATTGTAGAACAATTTTGAAGGCATCAACACTATTCAATAACACATATGGAATCATGTAGTAACCAAAAAAAGTGTGAAACAAATGAAAATATATTTTATATTTGAGATTTTTGAAAGTAGCCAATCAGATCAACTAACTGGATTTATGTCAATGCCATCAGACAAAATAAAAAGCCATGTTTAAGCCTTCATTGTTTAATTCTAACATTAGATTATACAAATCTCCAACCTTCTTTTTGTTTAGTTTTATAGCGCTATATAATGCTCTATTGTTAATTTCGTTTGCATTTTGGCATGTTTTTTAGATTTAGAACATAAAACAACATTTGTAAAGCTAACATTATTAGTTCGGTCTTGCACAGCAAGTACTTCAATTGTTTAGATTTAGGTATGTCACCATATCAAGTAAAATCAGGCGAAAATGGACACGTTTATGCATCTAAAAATACAATTTCAATACAAACATTTGTAAAAATGTAAATGATTAATTTGAAAATCCCCATTAAAACAAGCATCATTGAATTGATGTTGGACAAAAATTTGATCGAGTTGATGCTTTACGAAGTTGACAAAAATTGCATTTGTCTTCTTCAATCAAGTGATATAAACAGTATATTTTTTTTTCCACAGTTGTTTTATGACTCTCTTAAACCTAATTAAAGGTAACAAGATAAAAAACAGATTTATGTTGTTCAGACCCTTTGCTATGAGACTCAGGTGCATCCTGTTTCCATGAATCATCCTTGAGATGTTTCTACAACTTAATTGGAGTCCACCTGTGGTAAATTAAATTGATTGGACATGATTTGGAGGCACACACCTGTCTATATAAGCACACACCATCAGTCTTTAATGGATGAAGTTTGGAACCACAAAGACTCTTCCTACTGCTGGCCGCACGGTCAAACTGAGCAATAGGGGGAGAAGGGCCTTGTTCAGGGAGGTGACCAAGAACCCAATGGTCACATTGACAGAGCTCCAGAGTTCCTCTGTGGAGTGGGGAGAAACTTCCAGGACAACAATCTCTGCAGCACTCCACCAATCAGGCCTTTATGGTAGAGCGGCCAGATGGAAGCCACTCCTCAACAAAAGGCACATAAAAGCCTGCTTGGTGTTTTCCAAAAGGCACCTAAAGACTCTCTGAGCATAAGAAACAAGATTATCTGGTCTGATGAAACCAAGAATGAACTCTTTGCCCTGAATGCCAAGAGTCACGTCTAGAGGAAACTTGTTACCATCCCTACGGTGAAGTATGGTTGTGGCAGCATCATGCTGTGGGGATGATTTTCAGCAGCAGGGACTGGGAGACTAGTCAGGATCGAGGGAACGATGAACAGATCAAAGTACAGAAAAATCCTTGATGAAAACATGCACCAGAGCACTCAGGGTGGGGCGAAGGTTCACCTTCCAACAGGACAATGACCCTAAGCACACAATGAAGACAACCCAGGAATGGCTTTGGGACAACTCTCTGAATGTCCATGAGCGGCGCAGCCAGAGCCTGGACTTGAACCCGATCGAACATCTCTGGAGAGACCTGAAAATAGCTGTGCAGCGATGCTCCCCATCCAACCTGGCAGAGCTTGAGAGGGTTTGCAGAGAAGAAATACAGGTGTACCAAGCTTGTAGCATCATACCCATGAAGACTCCTGGCTGTAAAAGCTGCCAAAGGTGCTTCAACAAAGTTCTGAGTAAAGGGTCTTAATACATACTGTATGTAAAATATATATATTTTTTTTCATTATGGGGTAATGTGTTTTGATTGATGAGGATATCATTTTTTTAAATACATTTTAGAACAAGGTTGTACTGAAATGAAATGTGGAAAAAGTCAAGGTGTCTGAGTACTTTCCGAATGCACTGTATGTGACCGACTGGCTCGATTCGGTCTTATATAGCAAAATTTGAAATGGTGCATTTTTACATTGGATCAAAGTAGAGACTCAGAGAGTACTTCTGCTTTGAAAGTTGCTAAACTTCTAATCCCACTTTTGAGAAAATGGCCCTTGAATTATTTGGTACACCTACTGGAGAGCTCTTTTTTGTCTACACCAATTCAGAATTGTTTACACCCTCTTAAGCCTTAGCCCGACCCATCTCTTTAAGGATTCACATGTGAGGCCATGTGCTAAACAGTGTGCACGGTAGTGTACTAAACAACCAAAGATTTCAAGACTAAAGGCTGGTTTATACCACGTCTATCGATATGTCCGTATACAGTTGTCACAGTGACATCATGAGCATTGTCGTCCAACATCAAACTTGTCATTGTTGTTATGAAAAAGTATTAACGTTAAGTTAGCTGGCTATCCAGTTCAAATAATGACCATATCATGTAGCTGACAATGTCTTAACTTTAGCTCATTTGTATTTATTATTACAGGAAAATAAACTCACAACAAGATCATTATTTACGCTTTAATTACAGAATTACAGAAAATAGCTTATGGTTGTGAGTGTGACAAAATAAAAGCAGGGCATTCTACCAGAGAATTTTAGAACTTGGACAGTGTCTTGTTGTCCTACAGTTATATCCTAATTTGACTTTGTTGCAGGTCATGTTGTTCTTCACATACGGTCTGTGGTAAACAAACACCATATCAAGTAAAATCAAAGTTTATTTGTCACATGCACAGGATACAGAAGATGGTACAGTGAAATGATTACTTGTATTATGGAGTCTTTTGTATAGCGAGCTAAACAATGAACCATAATCCCAAATAAAAACGTTACTTTGCTGCGTGAATCTACAGGTAGCTAAAATCTAACCACCAACTAGGTTCAATATTGGCTAGCTAGCTAACATTAGGCTATAACTAGCAATGCAAATGGCTCTGAGATACAAATAATATTACTACACAGATCATACAAATAACTTTAGCTAGCGAGCCAGCTAATGTAAGCTAGCTAGCTAATAGTACACTTTAAATTGCAATGAAAATTATTTTCTGACCAAATGTTTCTCCATCTCCATCTCCTTAGCTATTGTACTCTGCTTCCACGGATTTCAAAACTCGGTCCTCCAGAAAGTGAAGAACCTAAGCAACACTTTTGCAGTTCTTCATGATATGCAGTATACAGTGGGGAGAACAAGTATTTGATACACTGCCGATTTTGCAGGTTTTCCGACTTTTTATCATAGGTACACTTCAACTGTGAGAGACGGAATCTAAAATCCAGACAATCACATTGTATGATTTTTAAGTAATTAATTTGCATTTTATTGCATGACATAAGTATTTGATCACCTACCAACCAGTAAGAATTCCGGCTCTCACAGACCTGTTAAGATTTTCTTTAAGAAGCACTCCTGTTCTCTACTCATTACCTGGATTACCTGCACCTGTTTGAACTCGTTACCTGTATAAAAGACACCTGTCCACACCTGTCAATCAAACAGACTCCAACCTCTCCACAATGTCCAAGACCAGAGAGCAGTGTAAGGACATCCGGAATAAAATTGTAGACCTGCACAAGGCTGGGATGGGCTACAGGACAATAGGCAAGCAGCTTGGTGAGAAGGCAACAACTGTTGGCGCAATTATTAGAAAATGGAAGAAGGTCAAGATGACGGTCAATCACCCTCGGTCTGGGGCTCCATGCAAGATCTCACCTCGTGGGGCATCAATGATCAAGAGGAAGGTGAGGGATCAGCTCAGAACTACACGGCAGGACCTGGTCAATGACCTGAATAGAGCTGGGACCACAGTCTCAAAGAAAACCATTAGTAACACACTACGCCATCATGGATTAAAATCTTGCAGCGCATGCAAGGTCCCCCTGCTCAAGCCAGTGCATGTCCAGGCCCGTCTGAAGTTTGCCAATGATCATCTGGATGATCCAGTGGAGGAATGTGGTTATGTGGTCTGATGAGACAAAAATAGAGCTTTTTGGTCTAAACTCCACTCGCTCTGTTTGGAGGAAGAAGAAGGATGAGTACAACCTCACAAACACCATCCCAAATGTGAAGCATGGAGGTGGAAACATCATTCTTTGGGGATGCTTTTCTGCAAAGGGGACAGGACGACTGCACCGTATTGAGGGGAGGATGGATGGGGCCATGTATCGCGAGATCTTGGCCAACAACCTCCTTCCCTCAGTAAGAGCATTGAAGATGGGTCGTGGCTGGGTCTTCCAGCTTGACAACGACCCAAAACACACAGCCAGGGCAACTAAGGAGTAGCTCCGTAAGAAGCATCTCAAGGTCCTGGAGTGGTCTAGCCAGTCTCCAGACCTGAACCCAATAGAAAATCTTTGGAGGGAGCTGAAAGTCCGTATTGCCCAGCAACAGCCCCGAAACCTAAAGTATCTGGAGAAGGTCTGTATGGAGGAGTGGGCCAAAATCCCTGCTGCAGTGTGTGCAAACCTGGTCAAGAACTACAGGAAACGTATGATCTCTGTAATTGCAAACAAGGTTTCTGTACCAAATATTTAGAAAAAAAAATCTTACAATGTGATTTTTCTGGATTTATGTTTTAGATTCCGTCTCTCATGGTTGAAGTGTACCTATGATAAAAATTACAGACCTCTACATGCTTTGTAAGTAGGAAAACCTGCAAAATTGGCAGTGTATCAAATACTTGTTCCCCCCACTGTATATATTTTTAAACCTCGTTAGAAAGGATTACCTACACATATTTAGTCTATGTTATAGACAGAATTATGCCACATGGCAAACCAATCCGAACTCATCTCTCGGCATGTCCAGCCCACCCATTATCTCAGTCAATCATTGCTCGCTGTAAGTTTCCTGTTTTCCATGGCTAAACCAACTTGGCTCGTAATTTAACAATTTTATTCGTATTTATAGATGGGAGTTTGTTATTACGGCAAATGAAAGTTTACATGTTCCAGAAGGCATTTCTGCCAAGTAAAAAAATGTACGTACAAATGCCTCTCCTGTGAAGCAGTGATGCTCAACATATGCTTAGCTTCCTGAAATGAGTCACATATTGTTTGTTTTAATCTATCAAATGTAGATAACTTTACTGACCATGAGTGGTCAACAAGTGGTCTTGTTGCACTACATGTAATATGGACATGAATATAGGGTCCTTATGGTGTAGCTCATTCCTGATTAATTTATGATTTTAGATAAATCTGAGTTCACCAAATCTCTGGACACATCTTTTAGGAATCGCAGTTTTGAGATAAATATTATGTAAAATCACAGAAGGCTATTGCAAGAAACTACATAAGTTCATTTTTTCAGTTAATACCCATTATTGCCTTTTTTGGAGAGTTTGAAATTGGTATCATTTGCTCCTGGCATTTCCAGGTATACAGTTGACATGGACATTTATAATATTGAACGTATTGTAATGACCTGACTAGATCGTAAAGGAACAATTGTCCAGACAGATAGCAGGTTGATTGGCATGTCGGACCCCGCGAACACTGGGTACTGCTAAGTACAACACAACCACCACAGCTGTCTGTGCGGGTCGCTACAGTATTTAGAATATCACCAAAACAAATATTCCCCCCTCCCAAAATCCTGTAAATGTACATTTTAAGCTCAAAAATACATATTTTTTTTGCTTGACAAGGATTGGCCTGACTTTCAAGAATTCCATAGCTAAATTCCTGCTATTCTCCACATTTAGCCATGAGGCTGAGAGAAAAACAAGCACATTTCCTATAGCATTGCGGGGTGTGTGTGCTGCACCAGTTGGTCTGATTAGATTTAATTACAAGATCTCTTAAGAGCACGAAGACATGTTGACACCTCATGCAATCAAAGATGCTTAATAGCTTTCTAGAACGTACCATTCAATCAGAAAACTTGAGCATTGTTCTGCTAAGGATATGAATAGAAATTACGCAATGGGTATTCCATGAAAACAGTTCACATTAAAAAGGCCCGTTGTTGTAATTACATGAAAGTAAGTAGGCTATGAGAGGTTTTTTCTAGCCGTGGTTGGTTTTCATAATAGCACACCAGTGACTTAGTTGCTCTGGATATGTTATAAAGAAGGTGGAGAAGCTCTCGATTATTATTTCAGCACACCAGTGACTTAGTTGCACCTGGATATGTTTCAAAGTCAAAAAATACAAGTGGATTAGACAGAGGGACTAAACAACCCCTTAATTGGCTAAAATTATTATTAAAGCTGCAATTATCCTAACCTCTCTCCTCTCCAAATGGTGTCGTCCATAAAATGTTGAAAGGTTGGGCAATGTGGACCATGATTGTATAGGTATTAGACAGTTCCTTCAGCCATGTCCACTGAGCTTCCTGTTGAGCCATGAACCCTGTTGAGCCAGCATGGAAGTGGTGGCTCATGTGAGCTTCCTGTTCAGCCATGTTCACTTGCTGTCACCTCAGTTTAGAAGTTTGCTGTTTGAAAGTTTATTGGAAAGTTATTGGTAGCTATCACAGTCTGTTTCTCTTTCCAAAGTCAGGTTAAAATCACATACAAGCTGACGTTTATTACCACAGACAGAGGGACATAAACAAACCCTTAATCTTAAGTCTTTTTGTAAATGATTGAAAAGCCCAATATGGAATACTTGCGGAAGTATTCACCCCTCTTGGCATTTTACCTATTTTGTTGCCTTACAACCTGGAATTAAAATATATATATATTTTTTTTTCTGGGGTTTGTATCCCTTGATTTAAACAGCCTGCCTACCACTTTGAAGATGCCAATTATTTTCTTTTTTTTTTGTAAAACAAACAAGAAATAAGACCAAAAATTTGAAAACGTGAGTGTGCATAACTACTCACCCCTGTCACGACTTTCGCTGAAGTTGGTGCCTCTCCTTGTTCGGGCTGCGTTCGGCGGTCGACGTCACCGGCTTTCTAGCCGCCACCGATCTGCGTTTTTTCCCCCATTTGTTTTGTCTTGATTGTACACACCTGGTTTCCATTACGTTATAATTTATTTAAGGAAACATATGTCTCCGAATCTCTGGGACAGGGGTACATTCGGCCTTCCACTTCACATGCCTCGAGTTTCTTTTTTGTGAAGAAGAAGGATGGAGGTTTATGTCCGTGTATTGACTATCGAGGTATAAATCAGATCACGGTGAAGTACAGTTGCCTCGCATAGCCAGTGTGACAGAGTCATTGCACGGGGAGCGCTTCTTCACAAAATTGGATCTCAGGAGTGCTTACAACCTGGTGCCTATCCGGGAGGGGGATGAGTGGAAGACGGCATTTATTTAATACCACCTCTGGGCACTATGAGCACCTCGTCCTGCCGTACGGGTTGATTAATACTCCATCAGTCTTCCAATCCTTTGTAGACAAGATTTTCAGGGACCTGCATGGGCAGGGTGTGGTGGTGTATACAGATGACATTCTAATATACTCCGCTACATGCGCTGAGCATGTGTCCCTGGTGCGCAAGGTCCTTGGTCGACTGTTGACGTGTACGTCAAGACTGAGAAATGTCTGTTCTTCCATAAGTCCTTCCAAGGGTACCGCCTGTCCTCATCAGGTGTGGAGATGGAAAATTACCGCTTTTCAGCCGTGTGTAATTGGCCGACTCCAACCACGGTAAGGAGGTGCAGCGGTTCATAGGGTTTGCCAACTACTACCGAAGGTTTATCCGGGGCTTTGGTCAGGTATCGGCTCCCATTACGTCCTGAGGATATACAATGCCTTGCGAAAGTATTCGGCCCCCTTGAACTTTGCGACCTTTTGCCACATTTCAGGCTTCAAACATAAAGATATAAAACTGTATTTTTTTGTGAAGAATCAACAACAAGTGGGACACAATCATGAAGTGGAACGACATTTATTGGACATTTCAAAAAAAATTAACAAATCAAAAACTGAAAAATTGGGCGTGCAAAATTATTCAGCCCCTTTACTTTCAGTGCAGCAAACTCTATCCAGAAGTTCAGTGAGGATCTCTGAATGATCCCATGTTGACCTAAATGACTAATGATGATAAATACAATCCACCTGTGTGTAATCAAGTCTCCGTATAAATGCACCTGCACTGTGATAGTCTCAGAGGTCCGTTAAAAGCGCAGAGAGCATCATGAAGAACAAGGAATACACCAGGCAGGTCCGAGATACTGTTGTGAAGAAGTTTAAAGCCGGATTTGGATATAAAAATATTTCCCAAGCTTTAAACATCCCAAGGAGCACTGTGCAAGCGATAATATTGAAATGGAAGGAGTATCAGACCACTGCAAATCTACCAAGACCTGGCCGTCCCTCTAAACTTTCAGCTCATACAAGGAGAGATGTATGAGAGATGCAGCCAAGAGGCCCATGATCACTCTGGATGAACTGCAGAGATCTACAGCTGAGGTGGGAGACTCTGTCCATAGGACAACAATCAGTCGTATATTGCACAAATCTGGCCTTTATGGAAGAGTGGCAAGAAGAAAGCCATTTCTTAAAGATATCCATAAAAAGTGTCGTTTAAAGTTTGCCACAAGCCACCTGAGAGATACGCCAAACATGTGGAAGAAGGTGCTCTGGTCAGATGAAACCAAAATTGAACTTTTTGGCAACAATGCAAAATGTTATGTTTGGCGTAAAAGCAACACAGCATCCCCACTGTCAAACATGGTGGTGGCAGCATCATGGTTTGGGCCTGCTTTTCTTCAGCAGGGACAGGGAAGATGGTTAAAATTGATGGGAAGATGGATGGAGCCAAATACAGGACCATTCTGGAAGAAAACCTGATGGAGTCTGCAAAAGGCCTGAGACTGGGACGGAGATTTGTCTTCCAACAAGACAATGATCCAAAACATAAAGCAAAATCTACAATGGAATGGTTCAAAAATAAACATATCCAGGTGTTAGAATGGCCAAGTCAAAGTCCAGACCTGAATCCAATCGAGAATCTGTGGAAAGAACTGAAAACTGCTGTTCACAAATGCTCTCCATCCAATCTCATTGAGCTCGAGCAGTTTTGCAAGGAGGAATGGGAAAAATGTCTGTCTCTCGATGTGCAAAACTGATAGAGACATACCCCAAGCGACTTACAGCTGTAATCGCAGCAAAAGGTGGCGCTACAAGGTATTAACTTAAGGGGGCTGAATAATTCTGCACGCCCAATTTTTCAGTTTTTAATTTGTTAAAAAAGTTTGAAATATCCAATAAATGTCGTTCCACTTCATGATTGTGTCCCAATTGTGGCAAAAGGTCGCAAAGTTCAAGGGGGCCGAATACTTTCGCAAGGCACTGTTGTTTCTGATCGTGGTCCCCAGTTCACGTCTAGGGTCTGGAGGGCATTTATGGAACGCCTGGGGGTCTTGGTCAGCCTCACCTCAGGTTTTCACCCCGAGAATATTGGGCAGGTGGAGAGAGTTAACCAGGATGTGGGTAGGTTTCTGCCTTCGGAGGAGACATGGGCGCCTGCAACGGGCCATCAGGCAGCAGAAGGCGAGTTCTGACCGCCACGGCAGTGTGGCCCCGGTGTATGCACTGGGGGACCGGGTCTGGCTCTCGACCCGAAACCTACCCCTTTGCCTGCCCTGCCGGAAGCTGAGTCCACGGTTTGTGGGGCCATTTAAAGTCCTGAGGAGACTGAACGAGGTTTGTTATAAGTTACAGCTCCCCCTGATTACTGTATTAACCCCTTGTTCCATGTGTCTCTCCTCAGGCCGGTGGTGGCTGGTCCGCTCCAGCAGATTGAGGTGCGGGAGTTTCCTCTGCCCCCTCTGGACATCGAGGGGGCCCCGGCGTATACTGTACGAGCCATCATGGACTCAAGACGTCGGGCGAGGGGCCTTCAGTACCTCGTGGAGTGGGAGGGGTATGGTCGGGAGGAGAGATGCTGGGTGCCGGTGGAGGACATCCTGGACCCTTCCATACTGCAGGAATTTCACTGTCTCTACCCGGATCGTCCTGCACCTCGTCCTTTGGGTCGTCCCCGAGGCAGGTGTCGGCGCGCTGCTGGAGCCGCGCGTCAAGGGGGGGGTAACGACTTCCGACGAAGTTGGTGCCTTTCCTTGTTCGGGCGGAGTTTGGCGGTCGACGTCACCGATATACGTTTCTTTTTCCATTTGTTTTGTCTTGATTGTACACACCTGGTTTCCATTACGTTATAATTGATTCCCTATTTAACCCTCTTCTTCCCACATGGTTTTGTGCGTGTTTGTTCTTTGTTAAGTGGACGCTCTTTTGTGTCGAGCTGGAATATTTTTCCCTGTATAGAATTAGTTTGTGATTTATTCTAGTAAAATACGTTTTTATTCAGTTCTGTGTCCTGCGCCTGACTCCGTCCTCCCCGCTGCACACTTGACAACCCCACCAAAAGTCAATACTTTGTAGATCCACCTTTTGCAGTAATTACAGCTGCATGTCTCTTTGGGTTTGTCTCTACAAGCTTGGCACATCTAGCCACTAGGATTTTTGCCCATTTAAGGCAAGACTGCTCCAGCTCCTTCAAGTTGGATGGATTCCGATGGTGTACAGCAATCTTTAAGTCGTACCACAGATTCTCAATTGGATTGGGGCCTGAGCTTTGACTTGGCCATTCCAAGACATGTACATGTTTCCCCTTAAACAATTAGAGTGTTGCTTTAGCAGTATGCTTAGGGTCATTGTCCTGCTGGAAGGTAAACCTCCATCCCAGTCTCAAATCTCTGGAAGACTGAAACAGGTTTCCCTCAAGAATTTAGCACCATCCATCATTCCTTCAATTCAGACAAGTTTCAAAGTCCCTGTAGATTAAAAATGGGATGGTGTTCTCTGGGTGAAGGGAGGTGTTGGGTTTGCACCAGACATAGCGTTTTCCTTGATGGCCAATTTTAGTCTCATCTGACAAGAGTATCTTCTTCCATATGTTTGGGGAGTCTCCCACATGATTTTTAGCAAACAACAAAAGCAATGTTTTTTTTCTGGCCACTCTTCCGTAAAGCCCAGATCTGTGGAGTGTACGGCTTAAAGTGATACTATGGACAGATGATCCAATCTCCGCTGTGGAGCTTTGCACCTCATTCAGAGTTATCTTTGGTCTCCTTGTTGCCTCTCTGATTAATGCCCTCATTGCCTGGTCTGTGTGTTTTGGTGGGTGGCTCTCTCTTGACAGATTTGTTGTGGTGCCATATTTTTTCAATTTTTTAACAATGTATTTAATGGTGCTCTGTTGGATGTTCAATGTTTAAGATGTTTTTCATAAACCATCCATGATTTGTACTTCTCCACAACTTTGTCCCTGACCTGTTTGGAGAGCTCTTTGGTCTTCATGTTGCCGCTTGCTTGATGGTGCCCCTTGCTTAGTGGTGTTGCAGACTTTCAGAACAGGTGTATATATCCTGAGATCATGTGACAGATCATGTGACACTTAAAAGTCCACCTGTGTACAATCTAACTAATTTTGGGACTTCCGAAGGTAATTGGTTGCAACATATCTTATTTAGGGCTTAATAGCAAAGGGGGCGAATACATATGCACGCACCACTTTTCCGTTTCAAATTCATAATTTTTTTTCATTTCACTTCACCAGTTTGGACTATTTTGTGTATGTCCATGACATAAAATCAAAATCAATTTAAAATACAGGTTGTAATGCAACAAAATAGGAAAAATGCCAAGGGGGATGAATACTTTTGCAAGGCACTGTACATTGCTAGCTACCATGACAAAGACCAAAGCCGGCAGGAGTACCATTGAGGACCGTAGTGTCTCTCTATCACATGTGAAGGATCTTTGAAATGAACAAAAATTGACCTACAAGCAGTTGCTAAAGCAACAAGAAAATAGCTTCAATTGTTTTGTCCAAATACTTGTGGATTCTACTAATAAAAGAATGGATGACCTAACCAGAGAGGTCCAGGACCTGAAGAACAGTTTGCAGTTCTCCCAGGGTCAGCTTGATAAGCTGAAACAGGAGAGCGACAAGATGACAACAATCAGTAAGTCATTGAGAGAGGAAATCAGTTCTGTGTGTGAATCCATGATAACAATGACAGATACATCTCGAGGGACAATCAAGGCAGAACAACATGGTGGATGGAATTAATGAATCTCCACATGAGACCTGGACGGAGTCTGAGAACAAAGTGAGGGAAATGATCTCTGAGACGGACCACAGGAAGATTGAGGTGGAGCTTGCCCACGGGACTGGAAAACCCACCATCGGCCCAGGTGATAGGCCCAGGCAGATAGTGGTCAAGTTCCTGAGGTTCAAGGACAAGGTAGCTGTTCTGGAAAGTTCAAGAACTTAGCAGGAACATATATATTCCTCAACGAGGACTATCTTGAAGCTGTGAAAGAACTGATCCCAGCCATGAAAGCTGCCAGAGCGCGTGGGGGCATTGCTTACATCCGCTGTGACAGGCTCATTGTACACTCTTCCTCCCAGAAGCCTGGAAGGGAAGAGAGAGACAAGCCTATGGGTTCGTAGCTTCAACCCCACAGCACACACACACACGCAGACAAATTGATTAATGGACTGCTGAATGTATATTTTTTTATCTTGCTTTGTTTGCTCTTTTCCAGGCGGTGTCAGAGGAAGGCCCTAAAAATTGTCAAAGACCCCAGTCACCCCAGTCATAGACTGTATTCTCTGCTACTGCACGGCAAGCAGTACCGGAGTGCCAAGTCTAGGACAAAAAAATCTTCTTAAAAGTTTTTACCCCCAAGCCATAAGACTCCTGAACATCTAACCAAATGGTTACCCGGACTATTTGCATTGTGTGCCCCCTCCCGAACCCTCTTTACGCTGCTGCTACTCTCTGTTTATCTTATATGCATAGTCACTAACTATACATTCATATACATACTACCTAAATGGCCCAACCAACCAGTGCTCCCGCACATTGGCTAACCGGGCTATCTGGTGTCCCACCAACCGCCAACCCCTCTTTTTGCGCTTCTGCTACTCTCTGTTCATCATATATGCATAGTCACTTTAACGATACCTACATGTACATACTACCTCAATAAGCCTGACTAACCGGTGTCTGTATATAGCCTTGCTACTCTTTTTTCAAATGTATTTTTACCGTTTTATTTCTTTACTTACACACACACACACACACACACACACATACCTTTTTTCGCACCATTGGTTAGAGCCTGTAAGTAAGCATTTCACTGTAAGGTCTACTACACCTGTTGTATTCGGCGCACGTGACAAACTTTGATTTGAAAGCGCTGATAATAGCCCACATATGTAGCCTTAGAAATAAGGTTCATGAAATCAATAACTTGCTAACATTCATATATTAGCCATTTCTGAGACTCACTTAGATAATTCATTTGATGACACGGCAGCAGCAATACAAGAAAATAACATCTATAGAAGAGAAATGCTTATAGGGGAGATGCTGCTGTATATATAGGTTCACTTGGCAAATCTAACGCCTTTTCTTTTGGTGTGTTGCTATAGGCCACCAAGTGCTAACAGTCAGTAACTAAATACTATGTGTGAAATGCTTGATAGTATATGTGATGTCAACAGAGAGGTCTATTTTCTTGGGGACCTGAATATTAATATATGCCATTTAAGGGAGGTGTTGGGTTTGACTGGTTTTCATCAAGCTGTCAAATCAAATCAAATGTATTTATATAGCCCTTCGTACATCAGCTGATATCTCAAAGTGCTGTACAGAAACCCAACCTAAAACCCCAAACAGCAAGCAATGCAGATGTTGAAGCACGTTGACTAGGAAAAACTCCCTAGAAAGGCTAAAACCTAGGAAGAAACCTAGAGAAGAACCAGGCTATGTGGGGTGGCCAGTCCTCTTCTAGCTGTGCCGGGTGGAGATCATAACAGTTTGAAAATAAAAGAGAGCCGCACACTCTAGGAGCTCAGATGCAAAAATGTAATTACCAACGTTTCGACAGCCAAGCTTTCTTCATCAGGGTTATGACAGAACATGGCCAAGATGTTCAAATGTTCATAAATGACCAGCATGGTCAAATAATAGGTCTGGGACAGGTTGCACGTCCAGTGAACAGGTCAGGATTCCATAGCCGCAGGCAGAACAGTTTAAACTGGAGCAGCAGCACGGCTAGGTGGACTGGGGACAGCAAGGAGTCATCATGCCAGGTCGTCCTGAGGCATGGTCCTAGGGCTCAGGTCCTCCAAGAGAGAGAGAGAGAAAGAGAGAATTAGAGAGAGCATACTTAAATTCACACAGGACACCGGATAGACAGGAGAAGTACTCCAGATATAACAAACTAACCCTAGCCCCCCAACACATAAACTTCTGCAGCATAGATACTGGAGGCGGAGACATGAAGGGTCAGGAGACACTGTGGCCCCATCCGATGATAACCTCGGACAGGGCCAAACAGGAAGGATATAACCCGAACCACTTTGCCAAAGCACAGCCCCCACACCACTAGAGGGATATCTTCAACCACCAACTCACCATCCTGAGACAAGGCCAAGTATAGCCCACAAAGATCTCCGCCACGGCACAACCCAAGGGGGGTGCCAACCCAGACAGGAAGATCACATCAGTGACTCAAGTGACGCACCCCTCCTAGGGACGACATGAAAGAGCACCAGTAAGCCAGTGACTCAGCCCCTGTAATAGGGTTAGAGGCAGAGAATCCCAGTGGAAAGAGGGGAACCGGCCAGGCAGAGACAGCAAGGGCGTTTCTTTGCTCCAGAGCCTTTCCGTTCACCTTCACACTCCTGGGCCAGACTACACTCAATCATATGGCCCACTGAAGAGATGAGTCTTCAGTAAAGGTTGAAAAGGACTTAAAGGTTGAGACCGAGTTTGCGTCTCTCACATGGGTAGGCAGACCATTTAATAAAAATGGAGCTCTATAGGAGAAAGCCCTGCCTCCAGCTGTTTGCTTAGAAATTCTAGAGACAATTAGGAGGCCTGCGACTTATGACCGTAGCGTACGTGTAGGTATGTACGGCAGGACCAAATCAGAGATATAGGAGCAAGCCCATTGTATGCTTTGTAGCAGTAAAACCTTGAAATCAGCCCTTGCCTTGACAGGAAGTCAGTGTAGGGAGGCTAGCACTGGAGTAATATGATCACATGTTTGGGTTCTAGTCAGGATTCTAGCACTATTTAGCACTAACTGAAGTTTATTTAGTGCTTTATCCGGGTAGCCGGAAAGTAGAGCATTGCAGTAGTCTAACCTAGAAGTAACAAAAGCATGGATACATTTTTCTGCATAATTTTTGGACAGAAAGTTTCTGATTTTTGGAATGTTACGTATATGGAAAAAAACCTGTCCTTGAAACAGTCTTGATATGTTCGTCAAAAGAGAGATCAGGGTCCAGAGTAAATCTGAGGTCCTTCACAGTTTTATTTGAGACGACTGTGCAACCATTAAGATTAATTGTCAGATTCAACAGAAGATCTCTTTGTTTCTTGGGACCTAGAACAAGCATCTCTGTTTTGTCTGGGTTTAAAAGTAGAACGTTTGCAGCCTTCCACTTCCTTATGTCTGAAACACAGGCTTCTAGCGAGGGTAATTTTGGAGCTTCACAATGTTTCATTGAAATTTACAGCTGTGTGTCATCCGCATAACAGTGAAAGTTAACATTATGTTTTCGAATGACATCATAGTGAAAACAATAGTGGTCCTAAAACGGAACCATGAGGAACACCGAAACTTACAGTTGATTTGTCAGAGGACAAGCCATTCACAGAGACAAACTGATATATTTCTGACAGATAAGATCTAAACCAGGCCAAAACTTGTCCGTGTAGACCAATTTGGGTTTCCAATCTCTCCAAAGGAATGTGGTGATCGATGGTATCAAAAGCAGCACTAAGGTCTAGGAGCACGAGGACAGATGCAGAGCCTCGGTCTGATGCCATTAAAAGGTCATTTACCACCTTCACAAGTGCAGTCTCAGTGCTATGATGGGGTCTAAAATCAGATTGAAACATTTCGTATACATTTTTTGTCTTCAGGAAGGCAGTGAGTTGCTGCGCAACAGCCTTTTCTAAAATCTTTGAAAGGATTGGAAGATTCGATATAGGCCGATAGTTTTTTATATTTTCTGGGTCAAGGTTTGGCTTTTTCAAGAGAGGCTTTATTACTGCCACTTTTAGTGAGTTTGGTACACATCCGGTGGATAGAGAGCGGTTTATTATGTTCAACATAGGAGGGCCAAGCAGAGGAAGCAGCTCTTTCAGTAGTTTAGTTGGAATTGGGTCCAGTATGCAGCTTGAAGGTTTAGAGGCCATGATTATTTTCATCATTGTGTCAAGAGATATAGTACTAAAACACTTGAGTGTTTCTCTTGATCCTAGGTCCTGGCAGAGTTGTGCAGACTCGGGACAACTGAGGTTTGGAGGAATACGCAGGTTTAAAGAGGAGTCCGTAATATGCTTTCTTACTGATCATGATCTTTTCCTCAAAGTCCATGAATGTGTTACTGCTGAAGTGAAAGCCATCCTCACTTGTTTAATGCTGCTTTTTAGTTAGCTTTGCGACAGTATCAAAAACGCATTTCGGATTGTCCTTATTTTCCTCAATTAAGTTGGAAAAATAGGATGATCGAGCAGCAGTAAGGGTTCTTCGATACTGCACGGTACTGTCCTTCCAAGCTAATCGTAAGACTTCCAGTTTGGTGTGGCGCCATTTCCGTTCTAATTTTCTGGAAGCTTGCTTCAGAGCTTGGGTATTTTCTGTATACCAGGGAGCTAGTTTCTTATGAGAAATGTTTTTAGTTTTTAGGGGTGCAACTGCATCTAGGGTATTGAGCAAGGTTAAATTGAGTTCTTCAGTTAGGTGGTTAACTGATTTTTGTCCTCTGACGTCCGCTCTGTCATAACCTCACATGGTCTCTCCTATCATTGCTATGCAGACGACACACAATTAATCTTCTCCTTTCCCCCTTCTGATGACCAGGTGGCGAATCGCATCTCTGCATGTCTGGCAGACATATCAGTGTGGATGACGGATCACCACCTCAAGCTGAACCTCGGCAAGACGGACCTGCTCTTCCTCCCGGGGAAGGACTGCCCGTTCCATGATCTCGCCATCACGGTTGACAACTCCATTGTGTCCTCCTCCCAGAGCGCTAAGAACCTTGGCGTGATCCTGGACAACACCCTGTCGTTCTCAACTAACATCAAGGCGGTGGCCCGTTCCTGTAGGTTCATGCTCTACAACATCCGCAGAGTACGACCCTGCCTCACACAGGAAGCGGCGCAGGTCCTAATCCAGGCACTTGTCATCTCCCGTCTGGATTACTGCAACTCGCTGTTGGCTGGGCTCCCTGCCTGTGCCATTAAACCCCTACAACTCATCCAGAACGCCGCAGCCCGTCTGGTGTTCAACCTTCCCAAGTTCTAGAGGAAAACCTTGTTCAGTCTACATTCCAACAGACACTGGAAGTCAAATTCACCTTTCAGCAGGACAACAACCTAATCACAAGGCCAAATATACACTAGAGTCGCTTACCAAGTGGCATAGTTACAGTTTTGACTTAAATTGGCTTGAAAATCTATGCAAGACTTGAAAATGGCTGTCTAGCAAAGATCAACACCCAACTTGACAGAGCTTGGATAATTTTTTGGTCATGTAGTGTATGTGGATACCTGCTCGTCGAACATCTAATTCCCAAAATCATGGGCATCCAGAAAAGGATGTAATGGCTTTAGAACCTTCTGATAGGCTAATTGACATCATTTGACATCATTTGAGTCAATTGGAGGTGTACCTGTGGATGTATTTCAAGGCCTACCTTCAAACTCAGTGTCTCTTTGATTGACATCATGGGAAAATACAAAAGAAATCAACCAACACCTCAGAAAAAAAATTGTAGACCTCCACAAGTCTGGTTCATCGTTGGGAGCAATTTCCAAATGCCTGAAGGTACCACGTTCATTTACACAAACAATAGTATGCAAGTATAAACACCAATCGTGCTGCCCATGCTGTCACAAACGCTATAATTGCACAGATACAAAGATGAGTCCTCTGTATATCTTTGACCCACACAGCCTAGATCAGTGTAATCTTCATGGAGAGATGGAAGGAAACCGTAATCTCTGAAGTGTTGGAACTCTGTCCAACTTTTAAGCTAAAACTGTTCTACAGCCATAATTTGTTTTTGTTTTTGTTTTCACTTAGTAATGGCAGTATTTGTATCTAGCAGTCAGAACTGGTTTTAATTAAACTTTTTTTGTTAGTTTTCCCTCACACATAGCTTCCAAATCAAATAGTCTTACCTAATGTTCTGAGATTAATAATTTAAAACATCTGTAAATTCTGTAAAATGTTCCCTTTTCTCAATCTGCATTGTATTAAACTGATTTATTTGTACTCCTTTGTTATATCTTGGTTGATGTTTGTAAGTCGCTCTGGATAAGAGCGTCTGCTAAATGACTTAAATGTAATGTAAATGTTCTCTCACGTCACCCCGCTCCTCCGCTCTCTCCACTGGCTTCCAGTTGAAGCTCGCATCCGCTACAAGACCATGGTGCTTGCCTACGGAGCTGTGAGGGGAACGGCACCTCAGTACCTCCAGGCTCTGATCAGGCCCTACACCCAAACAAGGGCACTGCGTTCATCCACCTCTGGCCTGCTCGCCTCCCTACCACTGAGGAAGTACAGTTCCCGCTCAGCCCAGTCAAAACTGTTCGCTGCTCTGGCCCCCCAATGGTGGAACAAACTCCCTCACGACGCCAGGACAGCGGAGTCAATCACCACCTTCCGGAGACACCTGAAACCCCACCTCTTCAAGGAATACCTAGGATAGGATAAAGTAATCCTTCTCACCCCCCTTAAAAGATTTAGATGCACTATTGTAAAGTGGCTGTTCCACTGGATGTCATAAGGTGAATGCACCAATTTGTAAGTCGCTCTGGATAAGAGCGTCTCTGCTAAATGACTTAAATGTAAATGTAATGTAAAACATGTCACCAGGGGTCTTTTCACGTTCCCCAAATCCAGAACAAATTCAAGAAAGCATACAGTATTATATAGAGCACTTATTGCATGGAACTTCCTTCCATCTCATATTGCTTAAAAAAAAACAGATAAAGCAGCACCCCACGGCACAAGGCCTCTCACCTATTGGACCTAGATAGTTTGTGTGTATGCATTGATATGTAGTCTATGTGTGCCTTTAAATAATGTATGTAGTTCTGTCCTTGAGATGTTCTTGTCTATTAATGTTCTGTATTATGTCATTCTGTATTATGTTTCATGTTTTGTGTGGACACCAGGAAGAGTAGCTTCTGCTTTTGCAACAGCTAATGGGGATCCTAACAAAATGACCAAAATACCAAAAATTAACCTGATATTAAAATGTGTAATTTGCCTGTAGTGCAGGGAACTGGAACACACAGTGTTAAACTTTGCTTTGTTCTTAGTCTCAGTCACAATAAGAGAATAGCACCCTGGGCGTGAACTCTAAGAAAACACTGGTGGCAAATGTGTTGCCATCAGAGGAAGATGAGGTAGAGGAATCTGTCATGAGGTGTAGCAACATCTGACATTTTGTTTTGCAACAACAAAGATCCAGTAGACAATATCAAATAACACATTCTGTTCTGCAGATGTACGGTGTTACATTTCATCATGCTGGCAACTCTACTGCAGTAGCGGTACGTGGGTAAAATGACTGAGGAAGACAAGCCAGTAAAAAAAATCCATATTACAACCTATGTTTTGAAAACTGCGTTGTTTGCACTATAACCCGTTCATTCGCCACTGTGATATACAATAAGGCTGTCACAACAAAAAGACAATAGTCACACAGAGGCGGAATAAATTCAGCAGTTTCATCACAAAACCAGAGAGCAACATCTGTCCGGTGAAGTCCACAAAGCAAATATTGCATGTATAGTAACAAACAGTTCTATATCACCTACAGCATGTTCAAGCAAGTTACGTTTTCAACACTGCCTCCACTATTCAAGCACCATTTCAACTTGAAAACGTTAAACATCATCAAATCAACAAGGCTATTTACAGTGCATTTGAAAATATTCAGACCCCTTGACTCTTTCCACATTTTGTTATGTTTTAGCCTTATCCTAAAATTGTTTTTTTTAAGCATATCAATCTACACACAATACCCCATAATGGCAAAGTGAACACATGATTTTAGACATTTTTGCAAATATGTTAAAAAAGATACCTTATTTACAAAAGTATTCAGACCCTTTGCTATGAGACTCAGAATTGAGCTCAGGTGCATCCTGTTTCCATTGATCATCCTTAAGATGTTTCTACAACTTGTTTGGAGTCCACCTGTGATAAATTCAATGGATTGGACATGATTTGGAAAGGCACACACCAGTCTGTACAGGCTCCCACAGTTGACAGTGCTTGTCAGAGCAAAAATCAAGCCATGAGGTTGAAGAAATTGTGAGTAGAGCGCAAAGACAAGATTATTTTGAGGCACAGATCTGGGGAAGGGTACTAAAAAATATCTGCAGCATTGAAGGTCCCCAAGAACACAATGGCCTCCATCATTCTTAAATGGAAGAAGTTTGGAACCACCAAGACTCTTCCTATAGCTGGACGCCCAGCCAAACTGAGCAATCAGGGGAGAAGAGCCTTGGTCAGGGAAGTGACCAAGAACATGACAGTCACTCTGACAGAGCTCCAAAGGTCCTCTGAGGAGATGGGAGAACCTTCCAGAAGGACAGCCCTCTCTACAGCGCTCCACGAATCAGGCCTTTATGGTAAAGTGGCAAGACGGAAGCCATTCCTCAGTAAAAGGCATGACCGGCCATTTGGAGTTTGCCACAAGGCAGCTGAAGGACTCTCAGACCATGAGATACAAGATTCTCTGGTCTGATGAAATGAAGATTGAACTCTTTGGCCTAAATGCCAAGTGTCACGTCTGGAGGAAACCTGGCACCATCCAAACATTGAAGTATGGTGGTGGCAGCATCATGTTGTGGGGATGTTTTTCAGTGGCAGGGATTCATGTTGTGGGGATGTTTTTCAGTGGCAGGGATTGGAAGACTAGTCAGGATCGAGGGAAAGATGAACAGAGCGATGTACAGAGAAATCCTTGATGAAAACTGGGGCAAAGGTACACCTTCCAACAGGACAACTCAGAGTTGGCTTTGGGACAAGCCTCTGAATGTCCTGGAGTGGGTCAGCCAGAACCCATACTTGAACCCAATCCAACATCTCTGGAGAGACCTGAAAGTAGCTGTGCAGCGACACTCCCCATCCAATCTGACAGAGCTTGAGAGGATCTGCAGAGAAGAATGTGAGAAACTCCCCAAAATACAGGTATGCCAAGCTTGTAGCGCCACACCCAAGAAGACTCAAGGCTGTAAACGCTGCCAAAGGTGCTTTAACAAAATACTGAGTAAAGGGTCTGAGTAAAGGGTCTGAATTTGCAACAATTATGGGGTATTTTGTCTAGATTGATGATATATTTATTTTTTAAACACATTTTTTAATAATAATGTAACGTAACAAAATGTGGAAAAGGTCAAGGGGTCTGAATATTTTCCGAATGCACTGTATGCTTAGTGTAGTATGCTGAAAACAATCTTAAAGATACCGAAAATGATTTAGTCCAATCAATGTTGCTAAATATCATGTGGCTGTCCATGGTACGGATTTCTCTCTCTCTCTCTGTGTGTGTGTGTGTGTGTGTGTGTGTGTGTGTGTGTGTGTGTGTGTGTGTGTGTGTGTGTGTGTGTGTGTGTGTGTGTGTGTGTGTGTGTGTGTGTGTGTGTGTGTGTGTGTGTGTGTGTGTGTGTGTGTGTGCGTGCGTGCAAGCAAAACAAAACATTTTGACTCACCCTACTAGTTGAATGCCAATGCCATCCTTTATTTCATGTTAGCAAAACAGTCTGTGTCATATAGTTTGTTTTTCTTGTCATAGTGTCACGGTCTTCCTCCTCTTCATCTGAAGAGGAGAGGCGAGAAGGATCAGAGGGCCAAAATGCGGCGTGGTGTGTGTTCATAGTGAATATTTAATTAAAGAAAGTACTGAACACTTCATAAAAAAACAATAAACCAATAACGACCGTGAAGCAACAAATGAGACCTGTGCTGACACAAGCAACTAGCATAGACAATCACCCACCAACAAACAGTGCAACCCAGGCTACCTAAGTATGATTCTCAATCAGAGACTAATGACACCTGCCTCTGATTGAGAACCATACTAGCCCGAAACATACAAATCCCCAAATCATAGAAAAACAAACAGACTGCCCACCCAACTCACAGCCTGACCATACTAAATAAATACAAAATAAAGGAAATAAAGATCAGAACGTGACAGTATCCCCCCCAAAGGTGCGGACTCCGGCCGCAATAACTTAACCTATAGGGGAGGGTCTGGGTGGGCGTCTGTCCGCGGTGGCGGCTCTGGCGCGGGACGCGGACCCCACTTCACCATCGTCTTAGTCCGCCTCATTGTCTGCCTCCGTGGCTTCCTATCCACGGCAACCCTTCCAAATGACCCCACTGGACAGAGGGGCAACTCGGGACAGAGGGGCGGCAGCTCGGGACAGAGGGGCGGAAGCTCGGGACAGAGGGGCGGAAGCTCTGGCGCCTCTGGGCTGAGGGGCTCTGGCGCCTCTGGGCTGAGGGGCTCTGGCGCCTCTGGGCTGAGGGGCTCTGGCACCTCAGACTCTGGCAGCGCCGGACAGGCGGGAGGCTCCGGCAGCGCCGGACAGGTGGGAGGCTCCGGCAACGCCGGACAGACAGGACCACCTGTAGGGAGGAGACAGAGAGACAGCCTGGTGTGTGGGGCTGCCACAGGACCCACCAGGCTGAGGAGACCTTCAGGAGGCATGGTGTTAGGAGGCACCTGAAGGACCGGGCTGTGGGGGAGCACTGGAGATCTGGTGCGCAGCCTTGGCACCACTCCCCCAGGCTGGATCGCTACTCTAGCACGGACCCTCCAGAGTGCAGGCACAGGTTGAACCGGGCTGTGGGTAAGCACGGGAGATCTAGTGCCTACTACGCACACCTCTCCCTTAGGCTCCACTCCCGCATTTGCCCGGCACGAGCGGAGCGCAGGCATAGGACGCATTGCACCCTCCCAGCGCCCCGGAGACACAGCACGCAGAGCCGGCGCAGGATACCCTGGCATCTGTCCGCGGTGGCGGCTCTGGCGCGGGACGCGGACCCCACTTCACCATCGTCTTAGTCCGCCTCATTGTCTGCCTCCATGGCTTCCTAACCACGGCAACCCTTCCAAATGACCCCACTGGACAGAGGGGCAGCTCGGGACAGAGGGGCGGCAGATCCTAGCTAAAAATGCTTGCTAGCCTAACTTCCTGGCATGAGCAACAATGAACCAGCTAAGTTAATTAGCTAGTTATCGTGAGCCTACTAGGCTACATATTGAACTTCAATCATCTCAGGCCGGTGGAACAACATATTAATGTATGGTTAGGATCAGCTCGTGGAGGGCGTTTCTACACCAGGAGAACCCCACAGTTGAGCTCAGCTCAACTCTGATTGGCTAATAATTACATTTAAATAAAATATATATTTTATTTTATTTATTAACCTTTATTTATTAACTAGGCAAGTCAGTTAAGAACAAATTCTTATTTACAATGACAGTCTACCAAAAGGCAAAAGGCCTCCTGCGGGGACGGGGCCCGGGATTAAAACATACATAAAAAATACAATATAAATATAGGACAAGACATATCACAACAAGGGAGACAACACAACACTCATAAAGAGAGGCCTAGACAACAACATAGCATGGTAGCAACGCATCATAACAACAACATGGTAGTAGCACAAAACATGGAACAAACGTTATTGGGCACAGACAACAGCACAAAGGGCAAGAAGGTAGAGACAACAATACATCACACAAAGCAGCCACAACTATCAGTAAGAGTGTTCATGATTGAGTCTTTGAATAAAGAGATTGAGATTAAACTGTCCAGTTTGTTGCAGCTCGTTCTATTCGCTAGCTGCAGCAAACTGAAAAGAGGAGCGACCCAGCGATGACCCAGCGGGTATACAGAGATCACCAGGTTACAGAAGAGTATAGAGTGCAATGATGTGTTCTATAAGGAGCATTGGTAGAATTGGTGGCAAATCTGATGGCCGAATGGTAAAGAACATCTAGCCGCTCAAGAGCACCCTTACTTGCCGATCTATATCTATATATCTATATTATGTCTCCGTAATCTTGCATGGGTAGGATGGTCATCTGATTCAGGGTTAGTTTGGCAGCTGGGGTGAAAGGGGAGCGATTATGATAGAGGAAACCAAGTCTAGATTTAACTTTAGCCTTCATCTTTGATATGTGCTGAAGAGATGGACAGTGCACCGTCTAGCCACACTCCCAAGTACTTGTAAGCTCTAAACCCTCAGAGGTTGTTATAACACCTGTGGGAGGAGGGGCATTCTTCTAACCAAAACACATGACCTTTGTTTTGGAGGTGTTCAGAACAAGGTCCTGTTGGGGCTAGGGGGGCACAAGGAGTTCCCCGAAGGGAACACGCCCTCCCATTCAGCTGATAAAAATATTCTTTAGAAATATTTAACTTTCACACGTTAACAAGTCCAATACAGCAAATGAAAGATAAACATCTTGTTAATCTACCCATCGTGTCCAATTTTTTAAATGTTTTACAGCGAAAACACAACATATATTTACGTTACATGACCACCAAATTCAAAAACACACAGAGCGATATTTCATAGTCACAAAAGCAAAAATATAGATAAAATGAATCACTAACCTTTGATTATCTCCATCAGATGACACTCATAGGACATCATGTTATACATGTATTGTGTGTTTTGTTCGATAATGTGCATATATATATACCAAAAAAAATCTCAGTTTACATTGGCACGTTACGTGCAGAAATGTTTTGATTCCAAAACATCCAGTGATTTTGCAGAAATACTCACAATAAACATTGATAAAAGATGCAAGTGTCATTCACAGAATTAAAGATAATCCTCTATGCAACCGCTGTGTCAGATTTTTTTTTAAACTTTTCTGAAAAATAATAATCTGAGAACGGCGCTCAGAACCCAAAGAAATAGCCGCCATTTTGGCGTCAATAGAAGCTACAAAAAGGCAGTTCCAGGAATCCCAGTTCGACAACAAATGACTGATTTGGTCCATAAAGCTCCAAAAAGACCATAATTTAGCCACTTGTTGTTAGCTTGTTCAGCCCAGCATTCAATCCTAAAAAAGCACGAGCAATTCCTCCAGACAAAAACTCAAAAAGTTCCGTTACAGGTCGTAGAAACAAGTCAAATGATGTATGCAATCCATATGTAGGATGTTTTAAACATTAATCAGCAATAAGGTTCCAACCGGAGAATTTCATTGTCTGAAGAAAAGCATAGGAACGCAAGAACACTCTCTCGTGACCGTGCGTAATGAGACCGAGGCTTTCTACCAGACCACTCACTCAAAGAGCTATTATGAGCCCCACCTCTATAGTAGAATCATACAACCAGAATCTAAAGACGGTGACATCTTGTGGAAGCCCTAGGAAGTGCATTCTCATCCATATCTAAGGTGGACATCCAATGGCACTGTTTTCTATATTGAGTTCTCACTTCCTGTTTGGATTTCTTCTCAGAACTCAGGAGTTCTGTTATACTCACATAATTCAAACAGTTTTAGAAACTTCAGAGTATTTTCTATCCACCAGTACCAATACTATGCCTATATTCATCTGGGAAAGAGTAGGAGGCCGTTTACTCTAGGCACGACTTTCATCCAAAAGTGAAAATACTGCCCCCTAGCCTCAACATGTTTTAAGGGTAGAGAAAGCTTGTTGGACACTAAGAAAGCCTTGTTGTAGAGCATTTAACACAAAATCCGGGGAGGGTTCAGCTGAGTATAAGACGGTATCATCTGCGTATAAATGGATGAGAGAGCTTCCTATTGCCTGAGCTATGCTGTTGATCTAAATTGAGAAGAGAGTGGGTTCTAGGATCGAGCCCTGGGGTACTCCTATGGTGGGGTACTCCCTTGAGAGAGGTAGTTAGCAAACCAGCCCAAAGACCCCTCAGAGACACAAATACTCCTTAGCCGGCCCACAATAATGGAATGGTCTACCATATCAAAAGCTTTGGCCAAGTCAATAAAAATAGCAGCACCACATTGCTTAGAATCAAGGGCAATGGTGACATCATTGAGGAGCTTTAAGGTTGCATTGACACATCCATAACCTGAGCGGAAGAGAATACTGTAGACATCAAGAAAGCCAGTTAGTTGATTGTTGACAAGTTTTTCCAACACTTTTGATAAACATGGCAAAATAGAAATAGGCCAATAACAGTTAGGATCATCTTGATCTCCCCCTTTAACCTTTTGCGACTAGGGGGCAGTATTTTCATTTTTTGATAAAAACGTTCCTGTTTTAAACGGGATATTTTGTCACGACAAGATGCTTGACTATACATATAATTGACAGCTTTTGATAGAAAACACTCTGACGTTTCCAAAACTGCAAAGATATTTTCTGTGAGTGCAACAGAACTGATGTTACAGGCGAAACCCAGTTAAAAATCCAATCAGGAAGTGCCACATTTTTTGAAACCGCTTCATGCCAATGACTCCTTATATGGCTGTGAATGGGCTACGAATGAGCTTATGCTTTCTACGTATTCCCCAAGGTGTCTACAGCATTGTGACGTCTTTTTACGCATTTATGTTGAAGAATAGCCGTAAGGGACCACATTGACAAAGTGGTCACATGATGGCTCCCGCAGAAAATCTTGCGTAAAGTACTGAGGTAGCCATTTTTCCAATCGCTTCTTATGAGAAACCAATTGTCCCGATGGGTATATTATTGAACATATATGTTAAAAACACCTTGAGGATTGATTCTAAACAATGTTTGCCATGTTTCTGTCGATATTATGGAGCTAATTTGGAAAAAAGGTTGGCGTTGTAGTGACCGCATTTTCAGGTCGATTTCTCAGCCAAATGTGAAGAACAAACGGGAGCTATTTCGCCTACAAAAATACTATTTTTTGAAAAAAGGAACATTTGCTATCTAACTGGGAGTCTCCTGAGTGAAAACATCCGAAGTTCTTCAAAGGTAAAATATTTAATTTGATTGCTTTTCTTATTTTCGTGAAAATGTTGCCTGCTGCCAGCAGAGCCTAGCATAGCATTATGCCATGATAAACTTACACATATGCTTGTCTAGCGTTGGCTGTGAAGCATATTTTGAAAATCTGAGATGACAGTGTGATTAACAAAAGGCTAAGCTGTGTCTAAATATATTTTTCTTTTGTGATTTTCATGACAAGGAAGATTTTCTAGGAAGATTTATGTCCGCTGCGTTGTGTTAATTTGTTTGAGGCGATGATTACGCTCCCGGATCCGGGTTTGAGAGTCACAAGAAGTTTTTAAATAAAATATGAACCTTGGCTGCCTTCCAAGCAATGGGAACCTCCCCAGAAAGGAGCGACAGGTTATTAAAACGTTTGGAAATAGGCTTGGTGTCACGCCCTGCTCAAAGTATTTTGTGTTTATCTTCATGTATTGGGTCAGGCCAGGGTGTGGCATGGGTTTTTGTATGTGGTGTGTATATATTGGGATTGTAGCTAGTGGGGTGATCTAGCAAAGTCTATGGCTGTCTGGAGTGGTTCTCAATCAGGGGCAGGTGTTTTTCGTTGTCTCTGATTGGGAACCATATTTAGGCAGCCATATTCTTTGAGTTTGTCGTGGGTGATTGTCCTTAGTGTCCTTGTTCCTGTCTATGTGTTAGTGTACACAAGTATAGACTGTTTCGGTTTTCGTTACGTTTATTGTTTTTTGTAGTATTTGTATTTAGATTCGTGTTACGTTTGTTTATTAAATTATGGATCGCAATCTACACGCTGCATTTTGGTCCGACTCTCCTTCACACCTAGAAAACTGTTGCACTTGGTGATGATAGGGGCAGCAACCTTAAAGAAGAAAGGGTCTAAACCATCTGACCAAGATGTTTTTTGGGGGTCAAGTTTCAGGAGCTCCTTTAGCACCTCGGACCCAGTGACTGCCTGCCGAGAGAAACTTTGTAGCGGGCAGGGGAAAAATAGGGAGAAGCATTTGTGTGTGGGGCGGGTCGCATTAGAAGCAGTGGGAGATGAGGAAATGTTGGACGGGCAAGGAGGCATGGCAGAGTCAAAGAAGAATCCTGACTTAATGAAGCGGTGATTAAAGAGCTCAGCCATGTGCTTCTTGTCAGTAACAACCACATCATCAATATTAAGGGACATGGGCAGCTGTGAGGAGGAGGGTTTATTTACCGTTTTCCAGAACTTCTTGGGGTTAGACCCACATAGAGAGAACTGCTCCTTAAAGTAACTAACTTTGGACTTCCAGATAGCCTGAGTGCACTTATTTCTAATTTGCCTGAACGAGAGCCAGTAACCCGAATAAATGTGTGCCAATCCTTTCGCCAAATGGAATTCTTGAGGTGGAGTAACTCTGCAAAATCACGGTCGAACCAGGGGCTGAACCTTCTCTTTATGGGGGCGTGTTTACAATACCACTGAAAATATCAAAAAAGAAGGTCTAAGCGTCTTCGACAGAGTGTATCAAGCTGATTCTATACCATTTTACAGAGGCCAGTTCACGAAGGAAGGCTTGCTCATTAATGTTTTTTAGCAAGCGTCTATGACATATCAGGACAGGTCGTTTCACTGAGCAGCCATTACGAACATAGCAGTCATTACAAACAAGGACTTGACCTCAAGTCCTTGCTGGCAATCAATCAAATGCTACGGCGGCAACATGTTATTCTTTTTTGGTCCAGACAGCATCATATACTGTACACGGTCTACACATACTGAGACAGATGGGCTCTGTTTCCCTCGCTCAAATTATTTCTCCAGTGTGATTCAGCCACTTGTGAAGTGACATAAAATTATGAAAACACAGAGATAGATGAAAGATAAATCATTTTGTAATTAAAAAATGTTATTGGTCAAATATTTGGCATGCATGACTGCATGCCACTGCATTACTGTACCTATTAACTGCTCCGCTTGATCAGCTAGTTTCCTCTAATAATATTCTGAAATGTACTTATGATCATTTTAGTGAAAATACCAGTCATCATGATGATGATGATGATGATCATCATCGTCATCATTATCATCATCGTCATCATGATCTATATCATTAAAATGGCCACTCTCAATAAAATCAACATCAATAGCATCATCTTGCATTGGATTTACTCTACTGTTTCAGGCATCCAATTATTATGGATATAGTCGAGTATCCGGCAGTAAGGAATAGGACTGTCATATCCAGCTATCCTCCCCATGCTTACACTCTTGTGTGATGCATGGAGAGGATGGCCACAGTTGACATACAGTATGTTTCAAGACACCAGCACTGCAAAACAAGAACAGCTCTATCTTATTGGTACTCTGTAAGGCCTGGACAGAGATGATAAATGCTCAGAGGGGAAATGATTTCTAGCCAGGTAAATAACTAAATGCAACATCGCTGCCAAAAAGGCCTTTGGGGACAATTGCAACTGTCATTTCCTCCTCCCCATGGACACTGCATTGGTTAGCTTTAACTGTTCTTTCTTTCTGCTTTTGAGCCTGGAATGAAGTGCTCAGTAACAGCTGTTTGGTAAACAACATGATTTAGTATTGCCAGCTACCAATAGCAATGGGGATTGTAACTCACTAACTAACTAAAAAAATACCTACCCTCACAACACCCTCAATATTTCCTCAGTAGATCTTGTATTGTCCAGTCATTCATGGTTTGAATGGCCATTTTTAGAATTCTGAGAGAGAATGAAGGCACTATTCAGACTGTATCCTATGCATGAGTGGGAGGTGAACACAATGGTTGCAACACAATACAGAATAGTGGCTGCTGCTGCTGCTGCTGCTGTTGCTGTTGCTCTGTCCTATCGGGTCCACACAGTGGAAGAAAAGGACTTTCATACCCAGACAAAAGGAACATGACGTCCTCCTCTGAACAGTGCACACTAACAAGTGTGGGGAGTCTCATTAAAAACACAGACAAATTAAACACAAGTCATGGAATGACACAACTACATTATTCATGACTTTGGAACTGCCTTCTGAACATATCTCGCCAAAAGTCTGTCTTTAAAGGGCTCTCTTGTAAAGGAATCTCAATAGTACTACTTGCTGATAATATATTACAATGTTTGTGTGTATTATTTTTAATTCCAGTGTACCTTTACTTGAGAGAATACTGTCTTAAAAGTGTTATTTGACTTTATGTTGATGTTAGTTATGTTTCGGAGAATTGTTTCCCTGCTCTAGAGTTGGGGAACTTTGAATAAGCTGTGATTGATGTAGTGAACATTTCCCCAACTTTTAGTTCAGACTGCACCACAACATGAGGTGTAACAGTTCTCTGTACCTATTAACAGAGTTCAGTTCCAACAGGAGTGTGAGTGCAGGAGGTAATTAATAACATTATGTTCTGTAATTACCTTTTCCCTGTCACCAAGGCTCAGGGGAACAGTACTGCTGCTAATGTGAGAAGCGCTCCAGGTCCCTAGAGCAGACTGAATGACCAACAAGCAAGAAGTAAATCACTACTACCCTCTGATTCCTCTCAAACCAAAAGGTTGATTGATTTATTTGCTAGTAAAAAAAAAACATACACACAGTACATACATTTTAAAAACGTGACACAAATATATGACAAAAAATTCAGAAAGGTACAGTATTTCCATCGTGGTCTCTATATTCCATGGTGCAAAAACATTACAATATTACATAGATACAGATACATTAAATATATACAGACACATTACATTAAAAAAATATTGTTCGGTCATCAGCCAGCTTTTGACATAATTTTTGAACGAAGGGAATTGGCACCCACTTGGGTTCGTGCCACGAGGGAGATCTTTGTTGGCTACTCTCAGCCTTGTGTCAGGGTAGTAAATTGGTGTTTTGCAGATATCCCTCTAGTGATGTGGTGTTGTGCTTTGGCAAAGTGGGTGAGGTTTTATCCTGTCTGGTTGGCCCTGTCCAGGGGTGTCGTCGGATGGGGCCACAGTGTCTCCTGACCCCTCCTGCCTCATCCTCCAGTCACCAGTATCTATGCTGCAATAATTTGTGTCAGTGGCTACGGTCAGTCTGTTAAATCTGGTGTAATTCTCCTGTTTTATCGTGTGTCCTGTGTGTGATTTTAAGAATAATAATTCTCTCACTCTCCCTCCCCTCCCGGAGGACCTGAGCCTTAGGACCATGCCTCAGGACTACCCGGCCTATTGATTCCTTGCTGTCCCCAGTCCACCTGGTCATGCTGCTGTTCCAGTTTCAGCTGTTCTGCCTGCGGCTATGGAACCCTGACTTGTTCACCGGACGTGCTACCTTGTCCCAGACCTGATGTTTTCAACTCTTTCTCCCGCACCTGCTGTCTCGAACTCTGAATGCTTGGCAATGAAAAGACAACTGACATTTACTCCTGAGGTGCTGACCTGCTGCAACATCTACAACCACTGTGAATATTATTATGAATGTTTGAACATCTTGGCCATGTACTGTTATAATCTCCACCCGGCACAGCCAGAAGAGGACTGGTCACCCGTAAGAGCCTGGTTCCTCTCTAGGTTTCTTCTTAGTGTTCTGCTTTTCTATGGAGGTTTTCCTAGCCACCATGCCTCTATATCTGCATGGCTTGCTATTTGGGGTTTTAGGCTGGGTCTCTGTGTAGCACTTTGTGACAGCAGCGGTTGTAAAAAGGACTTCATAAATACATTTGATTGATTGATGTTCGGCGTGGCTTTGAGTAACTGTGGTAGTTTGTCCACTCAGAACTGCCAGTGAGTTCTTACCAGATACACTCTTAAATTTAAAACAGGCAATATCAGAGTCTCTGGCTCTGGTGTTGTATTAGTGGACATCTCTAATATAAGTACAATAATTTGATAGCTACCTGTGGGCTGAGTCAGTAATAATGATATGGACCAGACCAAGTTGAACTAATATTACATATCTACAGATAAGCAGCTAGGCTGGCTAAAATGCTCAACCTCCAGATGAGTATGACGGGGGAGTTTCTGTACAATTCTCACAAGCTTGTTTTGGCTGGTCTATAGCTTATTCTTTATATCAGAGCTCTCCAACTCTGCTCCTGGAGAGTTACCATCCTGTGGGTTTTCATTCTAACCCTAATCCAGCACACCTGATTCTAATAATTAGCTGGTTATTAAGCTGAATCAGGTTAATTACAACTGGGGTTGGAGTGAAAACCTACAGGAGGATAGCTCTCCAGGAACAGGGGTTGCTAGTGAACAATGATATGCACACAATCTAAGTGACACTGAACTACCAAAGTATTTAGCATGACACTATTAAGATATGTTGAGGTCCGAGCTAGGAAATACATTGTTTGGTTTATCTTGGTTAACACCTTTAGGGCAATAGTCTCACCAGTCAGATACCTATATAATTCACACCTAAGATAGCTGACTGTGGTTTTTGTTGTAACCACTGAGTTGCCCACTTAGACAATATAACCAGGGGACCTTGCAAACTTTATTCTGAAACCAAATAAGATGGATTCTGTTTTTCCAAGATGCAGACAAAGTTTTTATGTTCTGAAAGCCATGTAATGATATTGGTTAACTCTGCACTAAGGATCTATTCTACTGAGGCTTTGTTCTTATGGAACAAAAATAGAGCAGGGTCGAACCCTGAAAGCAACGGAATTACACATAGTTTTGTCATCAAAATAGTCATGCATCTTAATATTCCATATCATTGTTGTACTGTTTTCACCAGCAGTTGAAGACAAGTCCCAAAACAGCCTATTTGCATGGTGGACCATTCTGGCCTGTACCCTATCTGCCATCTATTCATTGCAGAACGCCATGATAATCTGTAGGGCAGACTATAGCCTCTGCGTCTTAGAGGCTAAACACAGTAAGTCATACTGAACAATACTGATGATATTGAACATTTTCAATTTGACTAATGAGTAAACACTCTTGAAATACACATTTTGGAATGTTCTCTTTTTTTGTGTTATAGTTTGTATTATTTTTTATTTGACAAGACTACCAAACCCCCTCCCCATTCCACCCACAGGAACTGCTAACTTAAGTACATATCTTAAAGTAATGATTTCATACGAGTGTTGTAGTCCGCATGCTAATATTCTCAGATTTTGCACCATGTATTCGAGCGATTGACTGTTCAAGATGAGCTATGTCCATGAATAAATGCATACATTTCTGATGTGGCAGAGCATGTGGGGCTTGCCATTATAAGGCAATCATTCTCTTGGCTGCTGTTAGGCCAGCAAGCCAAATCCTTCTCTGCCTGTATGTTAAATTCAGTGAATAGTCATCATTAAGCAGTGGCACATTGGGCAGACATGGGATGGGTTTAGATAAAATGCCTAAAAATTATGAAGCCACAGATTGACAAAAGGAATAAACTGGACACTTCCAGACCATATGAATAAATGTGCCAGAAGTACGCTGGGGGCAGAGCATACAGACAAGGGTTGAGTTGAGATTGTTCTGGAAATGTTTTTTTGGAGTCACATAAATTATATGGGCAAAATGGTAGTCGGTCATTTGGTGATGTTGGACCAGACAGTACTCCAGTTAAAATCTACTGTTGGTACAGTTGAAGTCGGAAGTTTACATACACCTTAGCCAAATACATTTAAACTCAGTTTTTCACAATTCCTGACATTTAATCCTAGTAAAAATGCCTTGTCTTAGGTCAGTTAGGATCATCACTTTATTTTAAGAATGTGAAATGTCAGAATAATATAATAATAATAATTGTATTTCTTTCATCACATTCCCAGTGGGTCAGAAGTTTACAGTACATACAATCAATTACCATTTGGTAGCATTGCCTTTAAATTGTTTAACTTGTTTAAATTGTTAGCCTTCCACAAGCTTGCCACAATAAATTGGGGGAAATTTGGCCCATTCCTCCTGACAGAGCTAAGAGTAACTGAGACAGGTTTGTAGGCCTCCTTGCTCGCACACACTTTTTCAGTTCTGCCCACACATTTTTTATGGGTTTGATGTCAGGGCTTTGTGATGGCCACTCCAATACCTTGACTTTGTTGCCCTTTAAGCCATTTTGCCACAACTTTGGAAGTATGCTTGGTGTCATTGTCCATTTGAAAGACCCATTTGCGACTGAGCTTTAACTTCCTGACTGTGTTGAGATGTTGCTTCAATATATCCACGTAATTTTCCATCCTCATTGATGACATTTATTTTGTGAAGTGCATCAGTCCCTCCTGCAGCAAAGCACCCCCACAACATGATGCTGCCACCTCTGAGCTTCATGGTTGGTATGGTGTTCTTCAGCTTGCAAACCTCCCCTGTTTTTCCCTCCAAACATAACGATGGTCATTATGGCCAAACGGTTCTATTTTTGTTTCATCAGACCAGAGGACATTTCTCCAAAAAGTACGATCTTCATCCCCATGTGCAGTTGTTAACCGTAGTCTGGCTTTTTTACAGCGGTTTTGGAGCAGTGGCTTCTTCCTTGCTGAGCGGCCTTTCAGGTTATGTCGATATAGGACTCGTTTTACTGTGGATATAGATACTTTTGAACCTGTTTCCTCCAGCATCTTCACAAGGTCCTTTGCTGTTGTTCTGGGATTGATTTGCACTTTTCGCACCAAAGTACGTTCATCTAGGAGACAGAACACGTCTCCTTCCTAAGCGGTACGATGTCTGCGTGGACCCATGGTGTTTATTCTTGCATACTGTTTGTACAGATGAACGTGGTACCTTCAGGCATTTGGAAATTGCTCTCAGGGATTGTCCAGACTTGTGGTGGTCTACAATTTCTTTTCTGAGGTCCTGGCTATTTTCTTTTGATTTTCCCATTATGTTTTGTGAAGAGGCACTGAGTTTGAAGGTAGGCCTGGAAATACATCCGCAGGTACACCTCCGAGTTAATCAAATGATGTTAATAAGCCTTTCAGAAGCTTCTAAAGCCATGACATCATTTTCTGGAATTTTCCAAGGTGTTTAAAAGGCACAGTCAACTTAGTGTCCATAAACTTCTGACCCACTGGATTTGTGATACAGTGAAATATAAGTGAAATAATCAAATTACTTGTGTCATGCAGTAGATGTCCCAAAACTATAGTTTGTTAACAAGAAATTTGTGGAGTGGTTGAAAACAAGTTTTAATGACTCCAACCTAAGTCTATGTAAACTTCTGACTTCAACTGTATCTTGTTTTGCTCATGGCTTTAAAGTAGGAAGTAACTCGCTCAGGGTTTTCCAAACTCCAACCCCCCTCAGCACTACACAGCTGATTCAAATAACCAACTCATCATCGAGATTTTTTTTTTATCAGCTGTGTAGTGCTTCTGAAAAAAAGTAAGCATGCACCCAGAGATGGCCCCAGGACCGAGTTTGGGAAACCCTGGCCTAGCAAACTTTGGGTGCTGCCACCGATGAGGAATGGATTGTCAATATGACTGGGCGGGGCCAGAAGCAGTGTAAGAGGATGTACGCAAATAAAAGATGAACAGTCATTGGTCTGTTATAATCAGATCAACTTGTGACGTTATGAGGCGGGCCAAAAAATCCGACCTGAACAGTTTGAAATTACAGCATTTTTTCCCCAAACAGATCTTACACAAAAAGGGCATTATCATCATTTTCACACTAGACTGGGAAGTAATAGTCAGAAAATGTTTTCCCTTCACTGAAGGAGGCAGTTGGCAAATGTGTGTCCTGTGTGTGATTGTATGTAAAGTGCAGTGTTTGAGAGGGCAATTAAAATGGTACACTTTAGCTGCGAGACACAGATAAAGCTCCCGCAGGAGAAAGACACTTAACCCGGCATTTCCAATCCCCTGCACATTTGTCTAACTCCCCCCGCTTAATATAGGGCAATAGCCACGGGACTGTTCATTCACACACTTCTCATTATTTTAGGAGAGTTCAACTAAGGACACCCATAAATGGTACATTTTTACTTTTATCTCGATCAGGGCATTCTCAACATTTCTTATGGTATTGGCAGGTTGTATAATGAGCTGTAGAAGATGTGTACATTTGTGTACAGGAAATGTTATGTATCTTGCCAAGTCATTGAATCATTTCTGTAACCATGCAGGTTATTCTCACGGAGCCTTACATTAAAAAAGGTAATTCAAATGTTTTTCTCATCAGAATTTGGCCTTTTCCTGTCTGATATATCTTAATGTCTCACTGACTAGTTCTTAACGATGTTAGGAGTGTTTATAAAAAAAGTTTCAATTACTCTGAATTTCTCAGGCTTTTGAAGTGTTAAGGTTCAATTTAGCATTTCTCTCCATTATTTTTATTAATTATAAGTTGTATCACAGCCTTCCTGCAGGTCAGACAGCTGGCTAGCGAGAAAGACAGCTGGTTCGACTTATCAATAAGCTCTACCAGAGTGCAGATAACGGTTGAGCAGCATTGCGTTATGGGTGTGACATACAATTAACTCTCAGAACTGTGCTTGCTTTGCTGTGGCCATCAGGGATATGCCTGGAATTGGAAGAAGAAACCACTGGTGAGACATTCATGGCTTAGGAGATCTTAGGAAATTCAGAACCCAAAGGATTTGAACATATGGGATTGATAACTAGGCCTTTCCTCTGGTCTTTGAACACCTGTGAGCAGTAAAAGATTCCTCAGGCCTGTATATACACTGCAGTGTACTTTGTTTCCTTTGTGGGAGGCTATAGAAAACATTCCTGATATTGAGTTGAACCCACTTTTGCCCTCAGAACAGCCTCAATTCATTGAGGCGTGGACTCTACAAGGTGCCCAACTGCGTTCCACAGGGATGCTGGCCCATGTTGACTCCAATGCTTCCCACAGTTGTGTCAAGTTAGCTGGATGTCCTTTGGGTGGTGGACCATTCTTGAGACACACGGGAAACTGTTGAGCATGAAAAACCCAGCAGCGTCTGGCACCTATGACCATACCCCTTTCAAAGCCACCCCTGCGGGACGGTTGAGCTAACGTAGGGTATTGCGATTTGCATGAGGTTGTAAGTAACAAGAACATTTCCCATGACATAGACATATCTGATTTTGGCAGAAACCTTAAATTCTTGTTAATCTAACTGCACTGTCCAATTTACAGTAGCTGTTACAGTAAACAAATGACATGCTATTGTTTGAGGGGAGTGCACAATTTTGAACATGAAGAGTTATTAATAAACAAATTAGGCATATTTGGGCAGTCTTGATACAACATTTTGAACAGAAATGCAACGGTTAATTGGATCAGTCTAAAACATTGCACATACACTGCTGCCATCTAGTGGCCAATATCTAAATTGGACCTGGGCTGGAATAATACATTATGGCCTTTCTCTTGCATTTCAAAGATGATGGTACAAAAAAAAGTTATTTTTTTTCTTTGTATTATCTTTTACCAGATCAAATGTGTTATATTCTCCTACATTCCTTTCAAATGGTACCAATAATATGCATATCCTTGCTTCAGGGCCTGAGCTACAGGCAGTTAGATTTGGGTATGTAACTTTAGGCGAAAATGTAAAAAGAGGGGCCGACCCTTGTCATCTACACTGATTGAAGTGGATTTAACAAGTGGCATCAATAAGGGATTATAGCTTCACCTGGATTCTGCTGGTCAGTCTATGTTATGGAAAGTTAAAGTGTTCTTAATGTTTAATGTTTTGTTTTACTAGCTGGCACTATATGATGTATGATATATGGAGAATGATAGCCAACCCACCAACATGACTGTTGCATTAGACCCCATGCATTATTCTTTTGATTTTCCTTGTGATATAGCTCTAATGGTCCAGCCGACAGACCATTTTACGCCCAGTACTGGGAACCACAACTCCGTTTCTTATTGCCAGAGGTCATCATAACCAATCGGTCTGGGCCCTCCTATGAGTTCCATATTTATTGTGATGTTTATGGATAGAGGGAATGAGGCAGAGAACACCAGAACTGAAGAGGGAACGAAGGCGGATGGAACTATCTGGTGCTGAGCCTTGTGCTGGGCTAGCTACATGGATATGTGTAGAGTACAAGGGCTCTTGTTACAAGTGCTTGGAAGTGCTGCCGTATGAAAATGAGAAGGTAGCTATTTGATATACGTATTTGATGTGCCCATGACCTTTTGATTTGTGCCCCCTCTCTGCACGTGGGCCTTGTATAATATGTTAATATGATAAGCGCAGTGGGGAATAAAAGGTGACAGATGTAACTCTGCAGCACTTTGCTGTAGAGGGAAGTCCTGATCCCTTTGACTGCCTGATAAGCTAATGCACAGGGAGAGAAGCCATCAAAGAACATTGAGGAGAAAACAGCCTGGGTTTGACTGTTTGATGTTCTAATGGCCAGTGGATGAAAGAGAATAGCAGCCATATTACTGTGTTAATTTACCTCTGATCTCTCTGGCCAGGATTTCATTTCAGTATGAAGTGAGAAGTGACGTTCAACAATGAGTCAAACAATGATTGAATGAAGATAATGTCTTCAATAGCTAACAGCATTTAATTCAGCAGGGTTGAACAGATGACATTGCTTGCTTTTTCAATGTATGATACGTTTGCCTCATATACCTACACGGCTTATTAGGAAAGAAAAACTGATGGGACTACTTTATCTTGCTGCACATGTAAATTGGAGTCAGAGGGAAATGCAGACATGTCAGATTTGACAGAAACAGGAGAAGAGGGATGCTGATCTGACAGGTCATTCAAACTGCTGGTAATAGTTCATGAGAATCCACTTTATCTGTGTTTCTGTTCTTGAGGCTGACAGACACCTAAAACCCAGAGAAAATAATAGTGAAGCGAGAAGGCCCACAACTTCAAATAGGCGCTGGGATTTATGTCAAGGATTCCAATCGGCGGTGGCATTATCAAAGCCCCCAGGCCACTATCTGTGGAACTGCTTATCAAGGGGACAGGCTCCGGGCTCTGCACTACAAGGTAGATTTTCTTTTGAGGATATGGTTATAGGAACAGATATTTTCAGGGAATTATGAGACATTCAGTCAAAATAGGCATTACGTCATGATTGTTACTGAACTTTACTGAACTCTGGAGAAAAGGAACATTGTCGCTGGGTGAGTCTGACAATGTGCTCTCCCGTCCATTAGACATTTTGTCTACAGGAACTCGCTCTTTTTCACTCAGTCCACTCGTCCAAGTGCCGATGCATTTGTGGCATGATGTGAACAGTACGAATGTGTCACTACCAAAGTCTAATGGTTTTAAATGACTGTTTTGTATTGTCTGGAAACTCACTTGTAGAATTCGCTTGCAGTAGGTCTCTTAACAAAGAGAAGCAGTGCAAGGTTATTAAACAGAGGTGCCTAATTATTCTTCTTTTGTTGATATCAGGTAACGTGCAACCTAACCCTGGCCCTGATATGCAATGTCTCCAAACCCCCTCTGATTTTAAATCAAGATCTGGTTTTGGTATTTTTCATTTAAATGTACGCAGTCTGTTGTCAAAAATTGATGGGGTTAGGATTTGGGCTAAATCAACTGATGCTGATGTAATTGTGTTTTCTGAAACCTGGCTCAGCAAGTCTGTTTTTGATAAGGATATTTGTATAAGTGGTTACATGTTTATCTCACTGATCGAGTTAAGAAAGGTGGGGGTGTGGCTATATATGTCAAATCTAAATTCCATGTAAGTGTGGCAAAGTCTGAAACTATTTGTAAACAGTTGGAATTTCTTTTTTTGAATATTGAGGTTTGAAAGGGTCTCTCTATAACTGTGATTGGCTGTTATAGACCCCCCTCTGCTCTCGGTGATGCATTTTCTTCTTTGACGCACCTTATGTCTAAACTTCTTTACAGTGAAATTATCTTGATTGGTGATCTCAACTGGTGTTGGTTAAAGCCGGTGTCTGATGATTTAACTCATGATTAACTCACCCACTCACCCAAATCTTAAATGCCCAGATAAATCTACCCTGATAGATTTGATATTGACAAATGTTCCACATAAATATTCTGCAGTTGGTGTATTTTGTAATGATTTAATCGACCATTTTGTTGTTGTTGCCGTTAGAAATACTAAGGTTCCGTGGACAAACACACGTTTTATTCGTAAGAGATATTAGAAGTGTTTTAATGAGCAGGCTTTCTTTCATGATTTGTTTTATTTAGACTGTAGCAAGATTGAGCTTATCCCTGATGTGGAAACTGCCTGGAAATTATTTAATTGTGTTTTTTTCCAAATAGTAAACAAACATGCCCCATTCCGCAGGTTCAGGGTTAAAGGGCGGGATAATCCATGGTTTTCTTCTGAGCTGTCTTGTATTCTTCATGACCGTAATCTAGCCTGGGCTAAAGCAAGGAAATCATGTTCTGATGCTGATTGGCTTATTTTTAGGCAGTTACGAAACAAGTGTTTTTTTCTTCTCAGGAAGGCCAAGTCTGAATATTTTATGTCTGTTACCACTGATAACCTGAATGACCTAGAAAGTTTTGGAAGGCTATTAAGTCTATGTCTGGTAACAGTAATCTTAATGAATTATCGTCATGTGTTTTGAAGGACTCTGTTGCTGTATATGACAAAACTGAAATGCTGAATTGTTTCAATGAGCACGCATAATCTGGTAGGTTGTTTGATTCAGTGTCCTCTGTCTCTGTACCATCCTGTGTGGAGGAATCAGTGAGAGTTGGTCAAATGTTTAGCTTTTTGCCATTCTCAGTGCAGGTGGTACATAAATCCCTGAAATCCTTAGATCAGAGAAAGCCTTCAATTCCTGATCTTTTGGATCCATGCTTTTTATTAAACCTGGCAGCTGATTTCATAGCTGAACCACTTACATATCTGTTCAATCTAACCCTGGAATGTAATGAAATTCCAAAGATCTGGAAATCAGCATTTGTCCGACCACTTTTAAAAGGGGGAGATCAAACACGTTTAAATAATTATAGGCCAATCTCAAAGCTGTCACCCCTGGTGAAAATACTTGAAACCCTTGTGAGTGAACAGCTAAAAGTGTTTTTATTTAATAACTATTTTATCAATGTACCAATCGGGCTTCAGGAAGAAGCATAGCACAATTACAGCAGCCATGAAGGATTTAAATGATATCACTGAAGCCCTTGACAAAAATCAGCACTGTGTCTCACTTTTTATTGATCTCTCTAAGGCTGTTGATACAGTTGATCAAGGCAGAGATTGTCGAGTGTAGGTCTTTCAGAGCATGCAGTTGCATGGTTTGCTAACTATCTGTCTGATAGAACAATGCACTCAATTTGATGGGTTTATGTCTGTTAAATTGTCTGTCTTTAATGGTGTGCCCCAAGGCTCTGTACTTGGTCCTCTCTTATTCACTATTTAAATAAATGATTTAGACAAAAATGTCCAAAATGCGCAACTTCATTTTTATGCTGATGATACTGTTATTTACTGTTGTGCCTCGTCTCTTACAAAAGCTTTCCAGAACTTGCAAACAGCTTTTTATACTGTTCAACATACCTTGTGTCAATTGAAGCTTATCCTCAATACTGACAAAACTAAACTAATGGTGTTTTCTAATGCAAGAAATAGACTTCTGCACCTTTCACCTATTACTACCTGTCAGGGCAAGGCGATTGAGGTTGTAACCTCATATAAATATCTTGGAATTTTAATTGATGACGGCCTCTCTTTTAAATTGCATATTCAACAACTTACAAAAAGAATTGAAGCTGAAATTGGAATTTTATTTTAGGAATAAGGCCTGTTTTTCTTTTGAAGCCAGAAGGAGGCTAGTATTAGCTACATTTATGCCTTTACTAGCTTCCGCTCAGTGTTTGAGATCAATTGACACCCTTTACCATGGCACTTTGTGCCACGATCGTTGTCTTCAAAATGACCGGACCAAGGTGCAGCGTAGTGAGCGTCCATTTTTCTTTATAATAATGTCGCCAACAAAACAAGAAACAACAAAAATGAACGTGAAGCTTACTAAGGGCTATACAGGCCTCTAACAAAGACAACAACCCACAAAATACAAAAGGAAAAAGGCTGCCTAAGTATGATTCCCAATCAGAGACAACGATAGACAGCTGTCCCTGATTGAGAACCATACCCTGCCAAAACATAGAAAAAAAGAAAGAATTCAAAAAACACAGAACATACGAGTTTCCCACCCGAGTTACACCCTGACCAATCAAACATAGAGAATAAAAAAATCTCTACGGTCAGGGCGTGAAATTGAGGTTTATTTTAAACTGCAAAACCCTTGCGCACCACTGCACTTTGTATACCAGGATTGGCTGGCCTTCTCTAGTCACTCGTTGGCTCAGGCACTGGTATACTTTTATTTACAAAGCCATTTTGGGTTTACTACCTTTTTATTTGGGCATTTTTCTTGTTCAGAAATGTGGTCGGTACTCTCTTCGTTCGCTGGACTTTATCCTGATAACTGTTCCAAATGTCCGAACTGAATTTGGTAAAAGGGCTTTTATGTATTCTGCGCCATCGTCTTGGAATGCCTTACAAAATACTTTTAAACTGGAAGAACTTGTCCCGATTGGTATTTTTAAATCACTGATGAATGATATTGAGACTGATTCCCTGACCTGTCAATGTTTTTAATTTGCTGTTTTGATTTTGTTATACTCTTGTGAATTCTATGGTTTTTACTAGATTACTCGTAGTTTTTCATGTTGTTTGTCTGTAATTTTTATAATGACTTGGTGCAGCCTATCTTGGCCAGGATGCTATTGAAAAAAATATCTTAAATCTCAATGAGCCCTTCCTGGTTATTAAATAAAATAAAAAATTTCACAGGATCCAGGAAGCCAAACCTTCATAAATTATGACCCAATATCATGGCCTCCACAGGAAATCGTTTTAAAGGCCATTAGAGGTATTTTTAGCAGTTAGTGACACCTGAAGATAATATCTTCCTAATATAATGTTATCCTCACAAATAATCCTGATAGGTACCCATCTGGTGTTTTCTGTAATGACCTTAGTGATCACTGTTTTACAGCCTGTATTCGTAATGGCTGCTCAGTGAAATATTCTGTCCTGATTTGTCATAGACACGTGCAAAAAAATAATAATGAGCAAGCCTTCCTTCATGTCCTAGCCTCTGTAAATTGGTAATAGAATCAGCTTAATCTCCTCTGTCAAAGAAGCTTGGACCTTCTTTCTTTATATCTTCAGTGATATTGTTAACAAACACGCCCCCATAAAGAAACTGAGAATATAAAACAGGTTCAGCCCCTTGTTCGACCATGATCTTGCAGAGCTACTCCACCTCAATAATTGCAGTTGGCGAAAGGCTCAGCACACGCATACTCAGGCTGACTGGTTCTTGTTCAGGCAAATGAGAAATAAGTCCACTCAGGCTATCCGGAAGGTCAAAGTTATTTACTTTAAGGAGCAGTTCTCTCTCTGTGGGTCTAACCCCAAGTTCTGGAAAATGGTTAATGACCTGGAGAATAAACCCTCCTCCTGTCAGCTACCCATGTCCCTTAAAGTTGATGATGTGGTTGTTACTGACAAGAAGCACATGTCTGAGCTCTTTAATCACCACTTCATTAGGTCGGGATTCCTATTTGACTCAGTCAAGCCTCCTTGCCCGTCCAACATTTCCTCATCTCCCACCCTTCTAATGCGACGAGCCACGATGCTCCTCCCTCTTTTCCCCCGGCAGGTTGTCACTGAGTCTTAGGTGCTAAAGGGTCTCCTTAAACTTGACCAAAGAACATATGGTCAGATGATTTAGAGCCTTTTTTCTTTAAGGTTGCTACCCCTATAATTGCCAAGCCTATTTCTGACAGTTTTAACCGGTCTCTCCTCTCTGGGGAGGTTCCTACTGCTTGGAAGGCAGCCATAGTAAGTCCTTTATTTAAAGAGGGGGGCTCTAGCAGGTAGCCTAGTGGTTAGAGCATTGAGCAAGTAACCCAAAAGATTGCTGGATCAAATCCCTAAGCTGACAAGCTAAAAATCTGTCGTGCTAACAAAGCAGTTGCCTTGAACCCACTGTTCCCAAGTAGGGGAAATAAGAATTTGTTCTTAACGGACTTGCCTAGGTAAAAAAAAAAGGATACTAATTGATAAAGGCCTATTTATTTTGCCCTGTTTATCAAAAGTGTTAATCTACTGACTGGCTTTCTTGATGTTGTCACACCCTGACCATAGTTTGCTTTGTATGTTTCTATGTTTTGGTTGGTCAGGGTGTGAGCTGGGTGGGCATTCTATGTTACATGTCTAGTTTGTCTAGTTCTATGTTTGGCCTGATATGGTTCTCAATCAGAGGCAGGTTTTCATCACTGTCTCTGATTGGGAACCAGGTAGCCTGTTTGGTGTTGGGTTTTGTGGGTGATTGTCCTTGTTACTGTCTCTGTGTTACTTTGCACCAGTATTAGGCTGTTTCAGTTTTCATGGTACGTTTATTGTTTTTGTATTTGATTTGTGTTTACTTTGTTTCATTAAACATGGATTGCAATAGCCACGCCGCATTTTGGTCTGACTCTACTTCACCGAAAGAGAACCGTTACAGATGTATTCTTTCTGGTATGCAATCTGGTTTCCTCTCAGGTTATGGATGTGTCACGGCAATGTTATTAAAGATCCTCAATGGTGTCACCATTACCCTTGATTCAAAGCAATGATGTGCAGTTATATTTATCGACTTGGCCAAAGCTTTTGATACTTGTGGGCCGGTTAAGGAGTATTGGTGTCTATGAGGGGACTTTGGCCTGGTTTGCTAACTACCTCTCTCAAAGAGTACAGTGTATAAAGTCAGAACATCTGCTGTCTCAGCCACTGCCTGTCACCAAGGGTGTACAACAGGCTCGATCCTAGGCCCCATTCTCAATTAACATCAACAACATAGCTCAGGCAGTAGGAATCTCTCTCATCCATTTATATGCAGATGATACGGTCTTATACTCAACTGGCCCCTCCCCGGACTTCGCGTTAAACACTCTACAACAAAGCTTTCTTAGTGTCCAACAAACTTTCTCTACCCTTAATCTTGTTCAGAACACTTTTAAATCAAAGGTAATGTGGTTTGGTAAGAAGAATGCCCATCTCCCCACAGGTGTGATTACTACCTCTGAGGGTTTAGAGCTTGAGGTAGTCACCTCATACAAGTACTTCGGAGTATGGCTAGACGGCACAATGTCCTTCTCTCAGCACATATCAATGCTACAGGCTAAAATTCAATCTAGACTTTTTACATCTATCTTAATCACTCCTCTTTCACCCCAGCTGCCAAACTAACCCTGATTCAGATGACCATCCTACCCGTGCCAGATTATGCAGATGTAATTTATAGATCGGCAGGTAAGGGTGCTCTCGAGTGGCTAGATGTTCTTTACCATTCGGCCATCAGATTTGCCACCAATGCTCCTTACAGGACACTCCACTGCACTCTATGCTCTTCTGTAAACTGATAATCTCTCTATACCTGTCGCAAGACCCACTGGTTGTTGCTTATTTATAAAACCCTCTCAGGCCTCACTCCCCCTATCTGAGATATCTACTGAAGCCCTCATCCTCCACATACAAGTTACATTCTGTTAAAGGTCCCCAAAGCACACACATCCCTGGGTCGCTCATCATTTCAGTTCGCTGCAGCTAGCGACTGGAACGAGCTGTAACAAACACTCAAACTGGACAGTTTTATCTCAATCTCTGTTGCTGCCATGCTATGTTGTCATCTTAGGTCTCTCATTATGTAGTGTTGTCTCTCTTGTCGTGATGCATTTTTTTTTTAAATCGCAGCCTCCATTCTTGTTCTTAACTGACTTGCCTAGTTAAATAAAGGTTAAAATAAATAAAAATAAAAATAATATGTTAATCTACGTCATATACACTTCGGTGTCGAAAGTGGACTTTTGGGTCACAGTTGTCATGAATGTTTTCTTTTGAAGATAAGAAATTGTAACTTTCCTACTGTCCCGGTATTATGGATGTGGATGTCAAACTCTTTAACTCTGTTGAAGTCATTATAACGATAACGACAAAGTCCAAGGTTATCAGTAAGTCACCACATTGCTGTTGCCTCCATCTTGTTGTCTAATTATTACTATTCATCCCTAAGGAGATATCACAAGGTTTTTATATCTTCCATGTCCATCGTATCGTATTAAACCATGGACCAGTCTATGTCATGAGCAATGACCACCATCCATGACTTGGCTATGTGCTTCTAGGAATCAAATACCCATATGAGCGTGCTGTGACATTTGAAGAGAGGAGGTGATATTGTGTCTAAAGGAGAAATAAACAGCATTGTGGTAATAACAAGAGTTGCTTCGACAACAAACAAAAAACACTTCAGATGTGCAGTTTCACTTAACCCCGTACAGTCAACAGACGCACCAGTGAATCAATTTAAGTTACATAACAACCAACAGAATCCATAAATTTAAGCTAGAGATATCAGTTTATTTTCATTGGATGCGTCTCAATCGACAATTTTCACCAGTTTTGCACTTCCGCGTCTGCGGTGAAAAAAAATCGGTCTTCTCATGAAAAAGTCAATAGCTTCCAAACTGTTTGGGCTACAAACTAATAGGGAGGGCTACAAACTAACCACACTGTGGAAAGCAGAGATTCTCATGAACATGATGGTGTGACTGAAGGTGAACATGACTTGCCTGAAGGTAACCAGTACCGGATTTTTTTTTTAAATGAATGGAAGTATGAAGGTAGTTTTGTGCCTACCCAAAAAAGGGGTTAAATAAGTGAATGTTTTTATTATATAAATATATATACATATTACCTGAGTTTTATTTATATCTCCTAGATTTAGGACAAACACTTCAAAACCTTGTTTCTTATGATTTGCCATTTATGAATGTGTAATCAATGCATTTCTATGGGCTTTAGTAGTAAAGGCCTAAATCAATATTTTATCAAACAATATTTGTATATATTTTTTTGATACCAACAGGGATCCTAAAATCAAATATATGACCATCTTAAAACATTTCCATATGTCAGCTTAGCACCCCACCCCCACCCCCAACGTCTTAGACTCTAAAGAAATGAATGTCACATGTGAAACCATAAACAGAAGCCCATTGAAAAGAACAGAGAAGCTACGTGTCTCCTTATTTATCCTTTTTTGACATGTAAAAATTAGAGCCATCTGTCACGCTCATCGGAATGAATGGACCAAGGCGCAGCGTACTTAGAGTTCCACATGTTTAATAAATATGAAACTCACCAAAAACAATACAGGAGAAAATGAAACGTGACGTTCTGTGCTGCCAGGCAGCTACACAAAAACAAGATCCCACAAAAAAATATTGGGAAAGGCTGCCTAAATATGATCCTCAATCATAGGGGCGGCAGGGTAGCCTAGTGGTTAGAGTGTTGGACTAGTAACCGAAAGTTTGCAAGTTCAAATCCCCGAGCTGTTGTTCTGCCCCTGAACAGGCAGTTAACCCACTGTTCCTAGGCCGTCATTGAAAATAAGAATTTGTTCCTAACTGACTTGCCTAGTAAAGTAAAGGTAAAAAAAATAAAAAATAAATAGACAATGATAGACAGCTGCCTCTGATTGGGAACCATACCAGGCCGACATAGAAATGAAAAAACTAGACTACCCACCCTAGTCACACACTGACCTAACTCAAGTTAACTTTTTGTCATTTTAGTGGACTTTTTGATCGCACTGAAAGCGTAAAACATTCACTGTAATCATCCAAAATATATAATCCTGTATAAATGTAAAAACAACAATGCAATGTCAAAAACTCATTGAATAACACATTCTTAAATGGCAAAAAAAGACAGTCAAAATAAATCATGAGGAATAAGGTTTTGAAGTGTCTGTCCTACAGTACAATATATCAAGGAGATATAAGAAAGGCTTTATTTTTACACACATTTAGCCCTTGCTTTTTGGGGGCACAAAACTACCTCATACTTCCATTTGTTTGTATGGGTTATCTTCAGATGAGTCCCATGACACTTATGGGGTCATAGAGCAAAACTGAGAACTATATTGTGTTCGTGAGAGTCTCCCCTTTCAATAGTGGAGTCATATGAGTTTGTAGCTCAAACGGACACTAAAGACGTTTTCACCAGAAGACCCGATTTTCGGAATGTCTCATGGTATGACAAACACAACTGTAGCTCGGCCACCTTCCATCGCAAATGCGGAAGGCCGACATAGATGGTTGAGGTGGATTGAGACCCAGCCCATGCTTAAACTGAAGGATAGCTTAAAGTGATAGATTTTGAAGGTATTTTTTTTAATTATGTTACTTAGATTGATGCACGGGTCAATTTTCATATGATTTGTTCACACTTGTTTTGTCACGTGATTTTTGAATGCTTTTTTTTGTAAGGGCGAAAATATACTCCATGAACTATAATTGTGAGTTGTGAGATAATACCTTGGACTCAATATGAAGGAATCATACCCCCCAATGCTCTCTCTAAACAACTACTTAAGGTAGTAACCTTTGAATGTCAGTGAAAAGGCACCTGTAGGAAAGGTGGCAACGTCAACACAGCTCATTCATTATGTGATAGAGCTGGGGAAAGACACAATTGAGCTACATTGGCTATAAGTTACATCGATAATGTGTTACCCCTGTCATGAAGCTCATTGTGGTTTATTGCACCTATTCATCATTAAAGGCAAATAGCTCTTTCAAACCTCTCTCTCTCCAGCAGAGCAGGTATTAATACGGTTTATCATCCCTTTGAGTTCATACAGTTACTTTACACCACATGGCTTCAGCTCATTTCATTATAATACGCTTGTAATGTATTTGTTGTTATTTGGTAATGAGGAAAATGTCTGGCCATCTTGACTGTATATGGATTAAGTGAAATTTGTGAGATTTTAGAATCGTGCATGTCTCATTATTAGTGTTTGTTAGGATCCTCTCACATCCAGACGTTGCTTGGCCCTGGGGTGAAGGTGTTGATGGGGAAACAAAGCCTCTTGCCCTGCTGAACACCAGACAAAATGATATCAGATGGCACCTGTGTGCTGCTTGGGGACCTGCTGGCTACAACAGCTGTCGGGAACACAGAGAGCAGGAGAGAGCAGGGGCATGGAGCAGGGGAAGCCCTGGCTGGGTTTACACACAGGGACAAGGACCAGACTATCACCACATTATCCTTATGTTAATGCCTTATTTCCCTATTTGCAAGTTGTGATTAGTCAACAATGGATAAGGAAAGTAGTGAAACCTTAAGGTGGATAAATCATCCCGTACATAATTGTATGTGTCTATTTGATTCTTCAGAGCTCCCCTTTGCATGTATTGCAATAGGTCTGATGAGTGTGGGGGAAGAGTATGGGGTCATATTAGTGTATGTTGCTGTAATATGTTATGATAAACTGATTTCTCAGTGCTGAACCTCTACATGATAGCTATTACTGTATCCCATGTCTGCAGGATGCATTGGTGGAGGGACGAATCATCCAAAACATTCATTATTGCTGCATTCTTCACCAAGACAGAGGGTCGCCTCCTCCTCCTCTTCCTCCTCCCTGATTCACTCTCATGATAATGGCTCATCATACATTACTCTCCCCACTAAAACACTGCTGAGGTGTGTTTAAGCATGCTGCTTAACAGTATATTCACTTTCTTGATTCATTCAGTCATTTACAATACATTTAGCTTTACACTGTTTTTTAACTCGATTTGTAGCTCTCTATGGCTCTCTATGTAGCCTCAAAGCTAGAGGAAAGGATGATTTAAATGTAGCTGCCACCCATATGACAGTGTAATTTGTATTCGGTGTGAGTCCCTCTATACTTCAGACCAATAAACACACACCGATACAGATGATGATACCCTTCTGTCAGGACAAGCTGCTATGAGTGGGTAATTTAGGAACTGGTAAAGAGGAAATGAGGAACAAGCAGGTCTGTAAATTCACTCTTATGCTCACACAACCAGAACAACCCACCATCCTGTCGTTGTATTCTGAGCATGCACATTAAATTATTGGATTTGCTCAGAATACAAGAAAATAACCTCTCTCTCCCGCTCTTCATATTTTAGTCCTTTGCTGTTTCACCGATAAAGCTAACAAAAGATATTGTTTTTGATAATCCCTGCTAATTGTCTTGGATTCCCCCAGTACTGCTGCTCATTCCGTTCTCCAGCTCCGGAGGTCTACGTCACCGGCCTTCTAGGCGTCACTGAACTGGATCATTATCACCAACCCAGGACTGTCTTGTCTCATTACGCACACCTGGTTCCCATTCCCCCTGATTAGTATGTATATACAGTTGAAGTCGGAAGCATACATACACCTTAGGCAAATACATTTAATCACATTTTTTCTCCATTCCTGACATTTAATCCTAGTAAAACATTACCTGTCTTGGGTCAGTTAGGATCACCACCTTATTTTAAGAATGTGAAATGTCAGAATAATAGTAGAGAGAATTATTTATTTCAGCTTTTATTTCTTTCATCACATTCCCAGTGGGTCAGAAGTTTACATACACTCAATTAGTATTTGGTAGCCTTTTAATGGTTTAACTTGGGTCAAATGTTTTGGGAAGCCTTCCACAAGCTTCCCACAATAAGTTGAGTGAATTTTGACCCATTCCTCCTGACAGAGCTGGTGTAACCGAGTCAGGTTTGTAGGCCTCCTTGCTCGCACGCGCTTTTTCAGATATCTATAGGATTGAGGTCAGGGCTTTGTGATTGCCACTCCAATACCTTGACTATGTTGTCCTTAAGCCATTTTGTCACAACTTTGGAAGTATGCTTGGGGTCTTTGTCCATTTGGAAGACCGATTTGCAACCAAGCTTTAACTTCCTGACTGATGTCTTGAGATGTTACTTCAATATATCCACCTCATTTTCCTCCCTCATGATACCATCTATTTTGTGAAATGCACCAGTCCCTCCTGCAGCACAGCACCCTAACAGTATCCTAACATGTCAATTATATGCATATTCTAGCATCTGGTCCTGAGAAATAGGCTGTTTACTTTGGGAACGTTATTCTTCCAAACATACAAATAGTGCCTCTTAGCTTCAAGAGGTTATTTTGAATTTGGAGCACTGCAATTCAGAGGATATTGACGAAAATGATCCCGCTAACCGGATGGGTGCGCCAAGAAGTTAAACTGAAAGTGTCTTCCCCATTTAACCCAACCCTTCTGAATCAGAGAGGTGTGGGAGGCTTCCTTAAACAACATCATCACCCCAGGAGCAGTTGTTATTGGGGGTTAACTGCCCTTGCTCAAGGGGCAGAACAGCAGAGTTTTCCACCTTGCCGGCTCAGGGATTTGAACCAGTGACCTTTTGGTTACTGACCACACACTGTTGAACTGCTGAACTACCTGACTGTGTAAATTCCGCCAACTGCTGTGTGTGAATTTTCCTTTAAACACATGCACGCCTATGTTAACTTATTTGGGGCACGCCCCCCTTCTTCTCAATTTCCACCTAAAGACATACCCTAATCTAACTTCCTGTAGCTCATCCCCAGAGGCAAGGATATGCATATTCTTGGTATGATCTGAAAGAAAACACTCTGAATTTTGTGGAAATGTGAATTGGATGTAGGAGAATATAACACAAAATACAAGGAAATAAACAAACATACATTTTCTGTTTTTTATTGTTGCTGCATCATCATAAAATGACCAAGAACAGCCAAACATACAGACAGGATGCTGTGGATGATTTGAATGAAGAACATAAGATGACAACAATAGCTGAGCAAATTTTTGGACAGAACTTAAAAAATTAGCGAGCTACATGACATTTAGCATGAAGTCACCCAGGTGTCCCATACAAATGCACCCAAATGTACCCAAGTGGCCGAATTGGTACAGTGATACATTTGGAAGGAAAGAACTATATACAAAATACATAAATGCTATTCTAACACCCCCCCCCCAAAAAAAATATACATAAATATAAAAAATAAAATAATAATAATAATAATATAAACAATTAACAAGGGTAACTATTTACATATTTTCTATTTCCAATATTGTGAAGACCCTCCAGTCCTCTACACAATATTGTGCTGCTGGTGCCATGGCCCATAGCAGTCTCTTTCTGCTGTAAAGCAGAGGCTTACTGAACATGTGGTGCAGGTGATGGGACATTTCCTGTGACAAAGGGCACAACGACGTCTCCCTACTGTGCCCTTTTTTTTTTTCCCTGAGGCACATTCATGCCTGCAGAGATGAATCTGGGCAGGTGAACCCCACTGGTTGGAGCAGAAGGGATAGAGGTAGAGGGGTCAGAAGGTGCTACAGTGGACTTGCTGTGGCTAGCAAGCTCCTGGATGAGCAGCTCCCTGAAGGCCAGCTGTGAGATGGGGGGCTGTCCACAGCTCTTAGCCATTTCTTTCTGGAGGATGAAGGCATTCACCACAGCAATGTCAATGAAATTATAGAAAAATGTCTTGTACCATTTCATGGTCTTGTGGAGAACATTGTAGTTTATATCAGCGCATCTGACAGGTCCACACCTCCCATGCTCTTGTTGTAGTCCTTCACAGCAGCTGGAATGGGGACATTTTTTGTGGTCCATGCCCCGGCACCGTCCTTCACACGCCTGACGACGTATCTATTTATTTCCTCTATAATTTTGGTTAAATCTGTATACCTAGACTTTGTTTTAGCTTTTCCTGATTTATTCGCCATATTTTAAATATATAAACTTGTTGAAAATGCTATTGAATGTGTACTGCTATGCGCAACACCCGTGGCACCGTCAAGTAGGATTTGCAATGGCAAATTAACCTCTTTTACGCCAGAATTTACGACAAAGGCTGGTCTTCAAACATACAACCATTACATATTGCCGTTTACCTCAGCTCATTGGCTATCTTCCAAGCTAGATTTCAAGATGATCAGTGGTCATTGGGCCAAAATACAGTCAATCAACAATAGACCGGTCCTACCATTGGTCCGCAATGATTGGTGTCTTCAAAACGGTTTGTTTCGCTCAATATGTCCCGGGAAAAGAACCATCAAGTATGGTTGTGTTAGTCACAACCAGAGGATTGCAATGAAAAAAATCATGACATAAACGTTTGTTTATTGTGGGTAATTACCACGAACGCATTGTCCAGTTGAATGAGACGGAAATCATGACGCAAGCGGTTTATAAATGTTTGTAACAAAACGAACATTCACTGTGTAGTTAGGACACTTGGCATTGCCACCAGAGGAATATCTTCAATGGTAAACAATTTATTTTATTGTTATTTCTGACTTTCAAGACACTAATGCTTGGTTGGAAAATGCTAGTAATACTTGTCTGTTTGGCACAGCCCTCAGAAAATAGCATGTTTGCTTTCGTAATAACGGCTTTTTGAAACCTGACACAGCGGCTGGATTAATAAGACGTTCATCTTTTAAATTATGTAAAATACATGTATTTACAAGAATGTTTACTCTAACAAATGGTGTATTTAGAATGTTAGCTATCTGCAGTTTCACCAGATGTTGGCCTGGTGGGACGTTAGCGTCTCACCTACCCTAGAGAGGTTAATAAGTGTCAGGATGACTAGATTATTCATAGTCACCTTAACCTCTTGCTCCTACCTGACACGCAGGCGTCCCATTTAGACATCTGGAAATGCAAATGCGCTATGCTAAATGCTAATAGCACTCGTTAAAACTCAAACGTTCATTAAAATACACATGCAGGGTACTGAATTAAAGCTACACTCGTTGTGAATCCAGGCAACAAGTCAGATATTTAAAATGCTTTTCGGCGAAAGCATGAGAAGCTATTATCTGATAGCATGTAACACCCCAAAAGACCCGCAGGGGACGTAAACAAAATAATTAGCATAGTCGGCGCTACACAAAACGCACAAATAAAATATAAACCATTCATTACATTTGACCATCTTCTTTGTTGGCACTCCTAGATGTCCCATAAACATCACTATTGGGTCTTTTTTTCGATTAAAATCGGTCCATATATAGCCTAGATATCGATCTATGAAGACTGTGTGATCAACGAAAAATATTGCGTTTTATAACGTAACGTCATTTTTTAAAATTCAAAAAGTCGACGATAAACTTTCACAAAACACTTCGAAATACTTTTGTAATGCAACTTTAGGTATTAGTACACGTTAATAAGTGATCAAATTCATCAGGAGGCGGTGTCAATTCTATAGGTGTCCGTCTCGAAAAAATGTCTGGAGAGAGCTCGACCAAAACATCCGGTCGGAGACCGGAGGGAATCGGTTCCCTTGATTGGGTATGACAAAGAATCAAAGCTGAATCAAATGACAAGACTCTAGACAACGTGTGGAAGCTGTAGGCACTGCAACCTCGGCCTCATTTAATTCGGTTCACTTTGAACAATTCCTTGAAGTCGCGCATGGATATTTATTTCCATTTTCAGTGATCAGATTTTCCTGCACTTTTCGATGAAACGCACGTTCTGTTATAGTCACAGCCGTGATTTAACCAGTTTTATAAACGTCTGAGTGTTTTCTATCCACACATACTAATCATATGCATATACTATATTCCTGGCCTGAGTAGCAGGGCGCTGAAATGTTGCGCGATTTTTAACAGAATGTTCGAAAAAGTAGAGGGTCGACTTAACAGGTTAAAACAATGGGTTGAAGTGGCGCATGGATATATTTTCCCATTTTCAGTGATCAGATTTTCCTGCACTTTTCGATGAAACGCACGTTCTGTTATAGTCACAGCCGTGATTTAACCAGTTTTATAAACGTCTGAGTGTTTTCTATCCACACATACTAATCAAATGCATATACTATATTCCTGGCATGAGTAGCAGGGCGCTGAAATGTTGCGCGATTTTTAACAGAATGTTCGAAAAAGTAGGGGGTAGGAGTAACAGGTTAAAGTTGTTCCTCCCTGAACTCCATCTCCACCCAGAGGAGGGTATCATGACATTGCCCTGTTGGGTGACGTTTATGACACCCCCATAAATACCTTTCCCCCTATTCTTTCCACTCTACAGAATGGACTCTTGGAAAGCCCTTTGTTACCACAGAGAAAGTATGGTAACATCAGAAGGAGGGTTTTATGGGACAATAATTACCCTTTCTCAATCAGTTGAAAGTGTCCGTTGGTACTTAAAGAATATGATGTCAGATCACTTGTTGTCTGGGACATCATATCTGATGATAGAATGGCATAAATTGGATCTTGGAAAGTCTACACATTCTAGTTCAGTTTTACATGGAATTGTTGTGCAATTTATTTGTTTAAATATGAAACAATTTGTGAGAAGACAAAATGTGATTTCAGCTGCTAAATGAGGGAATTGTTTTCATAAGTAAACTTATGCTCACTCAGTGACCACGCCCAAGTGAACAGACATTGGTTGGAGAGGGATGAAACACACCCTTCTCATCCCCAGTACAAAAGCCCCCGTGACCCAATTCACATTAGACTAAGCAAACCCCGGTGTGAGCTGTAGTTGCGAATGGTTTAAACGACTACTCTAACTAAATTTACATGAGACCAGATCACGTGGAGGTGACGATCGCCATGCTGGAATGGTGAATTTCGACTAGACCAGCCAGAATACGGCATGAGTTGATTACTATGAACTTTGAACTGTTATTCACTAAAGAAGTGATACATCCTAGACGTCGAGTCATCAGCTGCAGCTGTAAACTTACGTGGCCTAGGAAAGGACAGACAATCTCCTAAGAATATTTCAACGTATCTGTTCTACAACACTACAACCAGAAAGATTCTTCGAAGGACAGTGGCGATCTCTGCTGGGCAAACCAGTCTTCCATCTTCAACCCATCTATTGAAGCGCAGTTCAGAGTAAATATATATCTGCATTTTCCTTTTCCGAATGGGCGGTCATTAAAATGCATAAGATTCTGTATTTACGGTAGCATAGATTCTCAAGGTCCGATAGAGAACCAATACCTTTGTCCCTCAGGTCGTCCCACACTTTCATTCAAACACAACCCACTTCCTTTTGTAACCAGCCGTCATATCGGGTTAGCCCACTAGGGGATTTTCATAACATGATGTGTAATCGATGTATGATTTATCCTGTGTATATATATGTAATTCTGTGTGATTATTTAGGTATTTAGTCAATAAATAATTAAGCCAATTTATGTATTGCTGATTCAACTTGTTAGCTAGGGTTCGTGCAGATAACCAAGTACTTACGACAGTCATAATGAGACTGATCGAGGTAACGATAAATAATTGACTGCTATTGATGTAAAAGATCTTTAAGAGAGTAGATTCGGGAGATATCCACTCTATATAAATGAATGCTTCCATGGTTCCCCAGGTTATTAATAGTTTAATTGTTGCATGGTTTAATTCAATCACGTAATCAATTAAACGTTAGGTAATCGATTTGATAAAATAGTATGTCATATAATTTAATCATAGTCAGAGACACGACAAGGGCATCATGATGAGAAGGAGGAGTGATGAGGGGGCGGGCCTTTATCTTCGAATGGTATTTATTTTATTTTATTGGCTGTCTTGTCTCTTTGCATAACATCTCCCCTCAGAGCATGATGATGGTTTGGGGGCATCAGACCCCTGCAGTGAGACACATGTTCAGAAGGCCTCACCTGCTGAGATCAGAGACGTTGAGTATTCTGGGGAGATTTACTCCTGAAGACTCCATTTCATGCAGCCTGTTCAATCTCTGACGCCTCTGAACTTTCTCATCTAGGCCTGCCAGTGAAGCTCCATACAGGGGATCTAATGAATAAGACCCCACCCCCCACCCCCCAATGGAAGCTGTGTTTCCGTAATAGCTGCTCAGCAGGTGAAGCCCAGCAGGGGCACGGCTCTGTTCATCCCCTTCAAACCCCTCAGGTGCATCGGCTAGGAGACAGACAGATTCCATCTGCAAAATGCATTCCTGTTTACCCCATCTGTCCTGGGAGACAGACATATGGATGTCTATTACCCTTTCTGCTATTGTCATGGGTATGTTCCATACAGATGTGATAAATTGCTAATTTACATATAGCTACGTCTTACTGCTCTAACACATCATCTGTGCAAGTGCAGTCTGCCTTGCAACCCCATTTATAATTTTACAGGTGCTAGGAGCCTAACTGGTTGGTGGGACAGTAATTTAGAAATGAAAAATATAATGAGAAAAACACAGTGTTCAGGTACACCACGGGCCGTTAACTACCGGCCCAATGCCGTCACACAGATCCTGCAGACAGGGAAAGTGAGGGGTAGATACATTCAAGCCAACACATCCGACCCAGTCATTAAATACATTCCCAGCTAAATTTCCCACAGCTACGATTGTATTTGCGTTATATTTGCCAGTGATTTGTTTGCCGGAACTAATGTTCAGTTGGGATTCACCCTCTTTGTGGTCATTAAAAATGAGTGCTAGAGAACATAAGCGAGGAGTACAGGGTTTAGTTCAGCACATTTTCCCATGACATACACTGACAATGATCCCTTATTGATGTCACCTGTTAAATGGGGGGGTGACAGGTTAAAACCTCTTAATGATCTCTACAGATCGGTGTCCCGGTTGAGCTAATGTGCGCGAATGCGATTAGCATGAGGTTGCAAGTTTTGAACATGATTTTTATTTTAAAAAATTACAAATTAGGCACATTTGGGCAGTCTTGATACAACATTTTGAACATAAATGCAATGGTACATTGGATTAGTCTGAAACTTTGCACATACACTGCTGCCATATAGTGGCCGAAATCTCAATTGTGCCTCGGCTGAAATGATACATTATGGCCTTTCTCTTGCATTTCAAAGATGATGGTACAAAAAAATAAAAAAAAAGTTGTTTTTTTTAACATACCAAATATTTTAGCAGTTGTATCTATTTCTCTTTGCTAGTGTGGTAAAAATGTGTCTACCTTTCCAAAGAAACTGATGGCCTTTAAAATCTGTGAGTCTGATCCATATGTTTATTTTTTTTTAATTCTGTGCCATTTCCACAGGGTTCAGTACAGATGGCATTTCTCAAATGCACACTCTGTTTAAACATATTTAGAATTTAGTTGTACCTTTATTTAACGAGGAAAGTAAGTTAAGAACAAATTCTTACTTACAATGACGGCCTACAGAAACTCAGATGACGCTGGGCCAATTGTGTGCTACCCTATGGGACTCTCAATCACAGCCAGTTGCGATAGAGCCTGGATTTGAACCAGGGTGTCTGTAGTGACACCTCTAGCACTAAGATGCAGGGCCTTAGACCTCTGTGCCAATCTGGAGCCCAAGCATGCATCAATGCAAGCATTAATGGAAAGTAAACAAAGAAATATGACTCAACCATGTAAAAAATGACCCAAAATGTCTTGAAATCTATGGTGCGGATATTATTTGAGCTGAAGAGAGAAAAATAAACTCTTACTTCCACTAATGCAATGTTGCTGCTCTGTCACGCCCTGACCTTCAGAGAGCCCCACCTGTTTTATTTCTCTAAAAGATTTGGTTAGGTCACTGGTGTGATTTTGTAGGATGGGCATTCTATGTTTGTAAATTAAAATGTAAATGTAAAATGTTTTTATGGCGGATATTATTTGAGCTGAAGAGAGAAAAATAAACTCTTACTTCCTAATGCAATGTTGCCCTGTCACGCCCTGACCTTAGTGTCTCTATTTGGTTAGGTCCATTCTATGTTTCCTATTTCTTTGTTTTTGGCAGAATCAGACAGCTGTCTAACGTTGTCTCTGATTGGGAATCATACTTAGGTAGCCTTTTTCCCACCTGTGTTTTGTGGGTAGTTATTTTCTGTTTGGTCTCTGTTACCTGACAGAACTGTTCGCTTTTGTTTTGTTACTTTGTTCGAGTGTTTTTTGATAATAAAATAAATAATGAACACTTTTCACGCTGCACTTTGGTCCACTCCTTCCGACGACAGGCGCTACATGCCCATTCACATCTCATATGTTGACTGACTACAATATTTTATCTTGATCTGTTATTTTATACATGCTGTATTAATTTTGTCAGTAGGCTTAACTGGCTAGCTACTAGTACTGTTAGCTTGCCAGATAGCCATGAAGAATTATTAGCTACCTATGCACAAAGAATTTACATCTATCTTGCATAATATTCATTTTTGGTCATTTCTGCATGTTAAACTACACGATATATATGAAAGTACACTACTAGTCAAAGGTTTAGACACTCTATCAAGGGTTTTTCTTAATTTGTATTTTATACATTGTAGAATAATAGTGAAGACATTAAAACTATGAAAGTGTTAAACAAATCAAAATATTTAATATGATATTCTTCATAGTAGCCACCCTTTGCCTTGATGACAACTTTGCACACTCTTGGCATTCTTTCAACCAGCTTCATGAGGAATGCTTTTCCAACAGTCTTGAAGGAGTTCCCACAAATGCTGAGCAATTGTTGGCTGCTTTTCTTCACTCCGCGGTCCAACTCATCCCCAACCATCTCAAATGGGTTGAGGTTGGGTGATTGTGGAGGCCAGGTCATCTGTTGCAGCACTCCATCATCCTTCTTGGTTAAATAGCCCTGCACAGCCTGGAGGTGTTTGGGGTAATTTTCATGTTGAAAAACAAATGATAGTCCCGCTAAGCACAAACCAGATTGGATGGCGTATCGCTGCAGAATGCTGTTGTAACCATGCTGGTAAGGTGTGCCTTGAATTGTAAATAAATCAGACAGTGTCACCAGCAAAGCGTCCCCCAAACCATCATGATAAGAACCACACATGCAGAGATGATATGTTCACCTACTCTGCGTCCCGCAAAAAGACATGGAGGTTGGAACCAAAATTCTCCAATTCGGACTCATCAAACCGAAGGGCAGATTTCCACTGGTACATTACTCGTGTTTCTTGGACCAAGCAAGTCTCTTCTTATTATTGGTGTCCTTTAGTAATGGTTTCTTTGCAGCAATTCGACCATGAAGGCCTGATTCACTGGACAGTTGATGTTGAGATATGTCTGTTACTTGAACTCTGAAGCTGTCTTCTGTATACCAACCCTACTTTGTCACAACACAACTGATGACAGGAGAAAGATACCTGCCCCAATGCATAGTGCCAAATATACACTGCTCAAAAAAATAAAGGGAACACTAAAATAACACATCCGAGATCTGAATGAATGAAATATTCTTAATACTTTTTTCTTTACACAGTTGAATGTGCTGACAACAAAATCACACAAAAATGATCAATGGAAATGAAATTTATCAACCCATGGAGGTCTGGATTTGGAGTCACACTCAAAATTAAAGTGGAAAACCACACTACAGGCAGATCCAACTTTGATGTAATGTCCTTAAAACAAGTCAAAATGAGGCTCAGTAGTGTGTGTGGCCTCCACGTGCCTGTATGACCTCCCTACAACGGCTGGGAATGCTCCTGATGAGGTGGTGGATGGTCTCCTGAGGGATCTCCTCCCAGACCTGGACTAAAGCATCCACCCAACTCCTGGACAGTCTGTGGTGCAATGGAGCGAGACATGATGTCCCAGATGTGCTCAATTGGATTCAGGTCTGGGGAACGGGCGGGCCAGTCCATAGCATCAATGCCTTCCTCTTGCAGGAACTGCTGACACACTCCAGCCACATGAGGTCTAGCATTGTCTTGCATTAGGAGGAACCCAGGGCCAACCGCACCAGCATATGGTCTCACAAGGGGTCTGAGGATCTCATCTCGGTACCTAATGGCAGTCAGGCTACCTCTGGCGAGCACATGGAGGGCTGTGCGGCCCCCCAAAGAAATGCCACCCCACACCATGACTGACCCACCGCCAAACCGGTCATGCTGGAGGATGTTGCAGGCAGCAGAACGTTCTCCACAGCGTCTCCAGACTCTGTCACGTCTGTCACATGTGCTCAGTGTGAACCTGCTTTCATCTGTGAAGAGCACAGGGCGCCAGTGGCGAATTTTCCAATCTTGGTGTTCTCTGGCAAATGCCAAACGTCCTACACGGTGTTGGGCTGTAAGCACAACCCCCACCTGTGGACGTCGGGCCCTCATACCACCCTCACGGAGTCTGTTTCTGACCATTTGAGCAGACACATGCACATTTGTGGCCTGCTGGAGGTCACTTTGCAGGGCTCTGGCAGTGCTCCTCCTGCTCCTCCTTGCACAAAGGCAGGAGGTAGCGGTCCTGCTGCTGGGTTGTTGCCCACCTACGGCCTCTTCCACGTCTCCTGATGTACTGGCCTGTCTCCTGGTAGCGCCTCCATGCTCTGGACACTACGCTAACAGACACAGCAAACCTTCTTGCCACAGCTCGCATTGATGTTCCATCCTGGATGAGCTGCACTACCTGAGCCACTTGTGTGGGTTGTAGACTCCGTCTCATGCTACCACTAGAGTGAAAGCACCGCCAGCATTCAAAAGTGACCAAAACATCAGCCAGGAAGCATAGGAACTGTCACCACCTGCAGAACCACTCCTTTATTGGGGGTGTCTTGCTAATTGCCTATAATTTCCACCTGTTGTCTATTCCATTTGCACAATAGCATGTGAAATGTATTGTCAATCAGTGTTGCTTCCTAAGTGGACAGTTTGATTTCAAAGAAGTGTGATTGACTTGGAGTTACATTGTGTTGTTTAAGTGTTCCGTTTATTTTTTGGAGCAGTGTATAACATTTGGTGGAGAAGGAAAGAGGGTCTGAGACTGTTTTACATGGTTTGGTATAGGCCCCTTAGCTCCAGTGAAGGTAAATCTTAACGCTACAGCAAACAATTACATTCTAAACGATTTTGTGCTTCCAACTGTGTGGCAACAGGGAAGTCCCTTTCCTGTTTCAGCATGACAATGCCTCCGTGCACAAAGTGAGGTCTATACAGAAATGGTTTGTCGAGAACCATGTGGAAGAACTTGACTGGCCTGCAATTGAACCCTGAGCTCAACCCCATCGAAAACCTTTGGGATGAATTGGAATGCCGACTACGAGCCCAACATCAGTGCCCGACCTTACTAATGCTCTTGTGGCTGAATTGAAGCAAGTCCCTGCAGCAATGTTCCAACATCTAGTGGAAAACCTTCCCAGAGGAGTGGATGCTGTTATAGCAGCTAAGGGTGGACCAACTCCATATGAATGCCCATGATTTTGGAAAGAGATGTTCAACGAGCAGGTGTCCACATAATTCTGGTCATGAAATGTGTTTGGTAAGCAACAGTATTGCGATTCAAATACAGCTAGCTAATCGAGTGTGGAAATAAAACGGTTGCTTTGTGTAATTCTTGTTTTGTCTCGATTGGCATTGTTGTCCTAGCTGGAAGACGGTTCAGTGAGCGGGTGAGTCCATAATAAGTCAATAAGGCTAACTAGCTAGCTACGAAGAATTGGCAGCTAACCACAAAAAATGTACATCTGCCTTGCTTAACATTCCGTTTATGTCCTTTTTGCCTGTCTGAAGTAAAATATTTTCTATGTGTATATCTTGGAAGGAGGTTCAGTGAACATGGAGGTGAAACGTGAGGTAATACAGTAGGGGGGTTGCGAGTGCTTCTCAAATGTATTATTTTATGCATTCTCCACACCCTTGTCCTCACAAGAACATAAAGAGAATGTGGTCGGAAAATGCACTCGTAGCATGAGAGTGTGGAGAACAGTAGTATGCATATTGAGAAACACCTAGGACCTTTTCTGTCTGCCACAGCATGTTTCAGAGCCCCTAATTCAATCCAGTCATGCTCTCTCTGCCTCACACACCTATCTGGCGGAACTGCACTCTGAAGTCATATAATTGCTGGGAATATACTGCTTCTGAACATGCATTCAGTGCACACACACATTTGCCAACTCAGCACAATAACCATTCCATTTCTCTAGCAGTTATGAAGAGTCTTCTGGGAATAAAATGCATCATTACAAACCCCATTTTCCAGTCATTCTATTCTATTGCCTTTCCCACCTTCACCATAGTACAGTCCTCAGAGAAAATAAAGTACAGTGGGGCAAAAAAGTATTTAGTCAGCCACCAATTGTGTAAGTTCTCCCACTTAAAAAGATGAGAGAGGCCTGTAATTTGCATCATAGGTACACTTCAACTATGACAGACAAAATTAGAAAAAAAATCCAGAAAATCACATTGTAGGATTTTTAATGAATTTATTTGCAAATTATGGTGGAAAAGAAGTGCCAGACGTGTCCCCCTGCTTAAGCCAGTACATGTCAGGCCCGTCTGAAGTTTGCTAGAGAGCATTTGGATGATCCTGAAGAAGATTGGGAGAATGTCATATGGTCAGATGACACCAAAATATAACTTTTTGGTAAACTCAACTCGTCGTGTTTGGAGGACAAAGAATGCTGAGTTGCATCCAAAGAACACCATACCTACTGTGAAGCATGGCGGTGGAAACATCATGCTTTGGGGCTGTTTTTCTGCAAAGGGACCAGGTCGACTGATCCGTGTAAAGGAAAGAATGAATGGGGCCATGTATCGTGAGATTTTGAGTGAAAACCTCCTTCCATCAGCAAGGGCATTGAGGATGAAACGTGGCTGGGTCTTTCAGCATGACAATGATCCCAAACACACCGCCCAGGCAACGAAGGAGTGCCTTCGTAAGAAGCATTTCAAGGTCCTGGAATGGCCTAGCCAGTCTCTGGCTCAGCCAGTCTCCAGATCTCAGATCTGTTGCCCAACAACAGCCCCAAAACATCACTGCTCTAGAGGAGATCTGCATGGAGGAATGGGCCGAAATACCAGCAACAGTGTATGAAAACCTTGTGAAGACTTACAGAAAATGTTTGACCTCTGTCATTGCCAACAAAGGGTATATAACAAAGTATTGAGATAAACTTTTGTTATTGACCAAATCCTTATTTTCCACCATCATTTGCAAATAAATTCATAAAAAATCCTACAATGTGATTTTCTGGATTTTTTTCTCATTTTGTCTGTCATAGTTGAAGTGTACCTATGATGAAAATTACAGGCCTCTCTCCTCTTTTTAAGTGGAAGAACTTGCACAATTGGTGACTGACTAAATAGTTTTTTTGCCCCACTGTATCTAATGTAAAATATACTAGTGTTGTTATATAATACAGTATGCCAATTACTGGTTTTCATTATTGTATGCTGATATATTTTAGAGGTTTGCCATGAAGAAAATTACAATGATTTATGATGCTGATTTGGTATGAACTCATAAGGTCTAATTGACATTCATTTTACTATAGGACTGAGCATCCACAGAGGGATGTTGCCTGGAGTTCCAGTATGAGTGGATTGACTGCTGTTAGCATGATTCAACTGTCCTCTGCATGTGTCCTGTTTCTGAGGAGAGGATGTGTGAGGGGGCAGCAGCACTCTGGTGAGATCATTTGTTCTTGTTGAGAACTCTGATGTTCTGGCATCAGCCTGCTGGGTCCTCATTAATTACCTCAGTAGAGCTGAGACGTCCACAGTTAGAGCAGGACAAGACAAGTGGTCTGAGGACTACTAGATACGATGATACTGCAACATTGTGGGACGTTTATGGTGGTCTCTCTGTCACGCCCCCTCTCTTTATGTGGTGTGCTGGTTTCTTGGCTGCTAGATAAGGCCTGTGCTAATGCTTAATTAATCAATGCAAGTTACACTATGGCCAGTGGAGTCAGATATTTGGGGAGTGGAAAGTAGAGTGTCCAAGCCACTAATGAGGCCCCTGGAGGTGAGACCACCTTGACAGATAGACAGACAGGGCCTGAAATCTACTATCCCATACTACATTTTCCCCTGGCTTCCCTGGGAGAAGGCCAGGGATCAACACATCCAGGACATGGGTTTCTGTGTCATACAGTACTTTTGATTCTTGTTATTATAGACACTTTGTTATAGTTTCTCGTGTTTTCATATATATTTGGTTTGTGCTTTTTATGGTGAGTTATTTTTTTTGTGAGTTCTTGATTATGGTTAGTTCAACTATATTTTTCTTAGGGGGGTTACTGTCATTGAGGGAGAATTGCTCCCAGAAATAGGTTTAGCAGCAGTTATCTACTAATGCTAAGAATGACCTTGGATACGTTAACACCATGCCTGGTGTTCATATTTGTTAGATATTTGATACATTTTAGAAAAAGTGGGGCTACTAATGGAATAGGAAAAAGCAGACATTTTATTCTTGCTCACAGGAACAGTCCCGGATATACAGTGAGGGTGTAGGGCTAAAATGTAACATGTCATTGAACAGCTTGTGAACATCCAAACTCATCATTGTCCAGTTTGTTGTCAGGTTATAGCTTCAGATGGTTGTGTGTTTTGGCATATTTCCAAACAGAGTGAAATTGTATTTGCAAGGTGACTAACAAAGAGCTAAATGGGACGAATGGCATACAGGATGATGGACTATGAAGGCTAGGAAACATGATTGTTATTTTGCAACGAGGGCAACCATCAATAGTTAAATATAAATTCACATCTGTCCCACTTCAATCATGTCAGTCATGTCCAAACCGATGACCTCCCACTCAGTCATGTCTATTTTAACAAATAATCCTTTATCAGACATGTTGACATTAAATGTATGCTTCCCCATTATTTGATTGGTGTGGACAGGCTGAAGACAATAGGCCCAGGCCCATGGTGGCCCCAAGAGCATTGGACTGGTAACCCGAAAGGTTGCATGAGCTGACAAGGTAAAAATCTGTCATTCTGCCCCTGAACAGGCAGTTAACCCACTGTTCCTAGGCCGTCATTGAAAATAAGAATTCGTTCTTAACTGACTTGCCTGGTTAAATAAAGGTTAAATATTTTTTTTTTTTAATTAGCAGACGCTCTTACTGCATCTAGAGCAACTTACAGTAGAAAGTGCATACATTTTCAGAATACTTTCGTACTGGTCCCCCGTGGGAACACATGACATTGTTTTGACATATGGATACATGGAGCTAATTCAGCTTTTAGAAGCAGTGGCCCTACAACTTGATCAAACACTTGTTACGTCGTACTTCACACACATTTGGATGAAAGGATGTAGTTCTGTCTTGTCAGAAAAGTAGGTTGGCAAGACAGGAACACATTTCAAATCAAAGTCCTTGGTCTTAGAAGCTTTCATGTTCAGAAGAGCTACTTCTCTCTCCTGTTTTGGTGACAAGTGATGAATAATAATTTTTTATTTTCCCAAGAGACTGCGCAGCTATGCTGTCTGTCTCCATTCTTCAGGTGTGAACAAGTCAGACAGTGTGACAGTTGTCTTTGCATTTCCATTGACTCTAAAGCTAAACAATTTTACCAGAAATGTTTCTATGCACAGTTCAAATAACGGTAGCAAAGAAATTACTATAACTCTAAACTTTAAGTTCAAATGTCAATGAACATTAACAGTATCAGCAGTTGAAATCACTTCTCACACTCCTGAGAAATGTCATATTTTATATCCAGAAGTTGTTGTTTGTGGGTCAGTGAACATTTGAGACCGAAAGGCCAAATATCCCCAAAGTGCTCCAACTTGATGTTAATATTTTCATGCTAGGATATTTTCATATCTAGTTTCAAGAACTGTTTTATTTATGATTGTAAGTCCATTAATCATGTGAGTTGACAGGTGTGCTGTATCAAATCTGTTTATTAATCCTGTTCAGAGAGCGGAAGGTGTTTCCTTTGGGACCTTGGGAGAATCCAGAATGTTCACTTTCATTTTAAGGACCCTGTTCAACTGAAACATAACATTCCTCTTGAGAGGGGAAAGCATGTGAATGAATGAACAGTTGATCTTGTTCTTATTTGACACTGGAGTAAGCTAGTAATTTAGAGTCGAGTATGTGATTCTAAACATATTCCTGCAATGCATATTCCTGCAGGAACAAATGTTTTTGATTTATCGTAAAACTTAAATTACTAACCTAGGTGTTTATTTGCTAGAGTTGATGTTCACGCTCCCACGGAAATCTAAATAATATAATATAAAAATACCCCGAAAAATCTGTCAGTTTCGCTAAATTGGTCAAGATACATTAGCCGGTCTAACATACTAAGATCTAACAGCATTTGATCTGGAGTATATTAGCAGAAAGGTGAGAGTCAGATCTACGCACATCTAGGTCTGGTCATCCAATGAAGAAGGGAAGCCTAATATAGGGGAGGGAGATACGAGATATTAACGTCAAAAGAACAAGCAACAACAGAAAAATAGGCTGCTGACTAGGGATTTACGGCCCCTGGAAAATAGCTTATAGTTGTATACGGTTGAGACCTAATGTCCGATCGAAACCTCTATAGATAAAGTTTCAAGAAAGGAAAGGAGCAACATAGGCGCAAAATAGTCTGACTATTCCACGAAAGTACATACCCACATAGATTAAGAGATTAGAGAGACCACACACAGTCAGGCAGGAGAGCAACTATAGTAATTTGATAAAATTAAAGAGCACATACATGGATCATAGAAATACATACACATAGATTGTGAGAATGAGACAGATACATAAGGCATGTGGAGACAAGGCAGATAAACAACAGGCCGAGGGGTTAGACATAGAGAGGGTCAAAGGCCTACAGCCAGACCCAGAGGAGGAAAAGAAAGAAGCAGATCACCTCGAGATAATTGTAGATAAGCATAAAGGAGGCTTTAAGGAGAAGAAAAGGAAGAAATAACAGACAGGAGAAGAATATTTCATCGCCACTCTTGGGGAAAGAGCAGGAAAGATTTTAAACATAAGCGCCACAATCGGGAGAGAAAGAGAGAGGCAGAGACAACGAGAGAGAGATTAACATCTCTGAACCACCCATAACGGATCCGGGATAATTGCCATCAGCAACGCTGAATAGCATAGCGCCACAATCAAATAATATTGCTAGAAAATATTAATATTCATGAAATCACTAGTGCAATATTGCAAAACACAGTTTAGCCTTTTGTTAATCCACCTGTTCTCTCAGATTTTGAAATTGCGCTTTACAGCGAAAGCGCTACAAGCGTTTGTGTAAGTTTATAGATCGCTCGACAAAACAATAAGTACACTTAGCATCAGGTAACTTTGTCACGAAAATCAGAAAAGCAATCAAATGAATCGTTTACCTTTGATGATATTCGGATGTTTTCACTCACGAGACTCCCAGTTAGACAACAAATGTTCCTTTTGTTCCATAAAGATATTTTTTATATCCAAATACCTCCGTTAGTTTAGTGCGTTATGCCCAGGACTCCACCAGAAAGAGCGGTCACGACAACGCAGACAAAAGTTCCAAATTATGTCCACAGAAACATGTCAGACGTTTTTCATAATCAATCCTCAGGGTGTTTTTCAAATATCTATTAGATAATATATCAACCGGGACAGTTGGCTTTTCACTAGGCCCGGGAGTAACAATGGCCGCCTTTCTCTTTTGAGCACAATTCACTCAGAGCCCCCACCTATCCACTTACGCAATGTGGTCGTTCACGCTCATTCTTCAAAATAAAAGCCTGAAACTATGTCTGAAAACTGTTGACACCTATTTGATACTGACTTTGATACATGGGCAGGGCCTTGTATTCAAGGGTGGATAGGATAGGACACTTTGTGGCCTATTGGATAATAAACTAATAAAACTTTTTTTTATAGCGTTCCCAACTTATTTGGCAGACACGATTATGGTAACTGAAATATTAGGTCAAGATATTATACCTAGAGTTGGTTTCCTCGGATCTATTTATTTAAATAATTGATGACGTTCTAGCTAATCGGATAGAACAAACAGAATGACAGAGTTAGGGACCAGAACAAGTAGACATAGAAGTTGAAGATATACTCGCAGAACACATGAGAAGACTGTTTGATAACCAAACCTGTATGTCCAGGAGACAGGGTGTGGATCCAGTTCCTGAGGAGAATAGACGGGAAGCAGCCCAGTTGGGAGGGGCCATACCAAGTACTCCTGGTGACAGCCTTCGCGGTAAGAATAGCTGAAAAAGCTACCTGGGTTCATGTCACACATTGCAAGAGGGTAAGTCACACTGACACTTGTGAACAATCAGAGTTAGGAGAAGAACAGAATACCAATAGGGTTCGGAGCTTACCTCTCTAACGAAAATTCCCTGAACCCGCCCTATCCTCCATGTGGCATTCATAGAAGTGAAAGTATTTCTTTTGATTTTATTTAACCTTTATTTAACAAGGAAGGGCTCATTGATATTTTAAATATTTTTTTCAAGAGCGTCCTGGCCAAGATAGGCAGCACCATGTCATTATAAAAATTACAGACAATCAACATGAAAAACTACAAGTAATCTAGTAAAAACCATAGAATTCACAGGAGTATAACAAAATTAAAAACAGCAAATTAAAAACATTGGACAGGGTCAGGAAATCAGTCTCAAGATCATTCATCAGTGATTTAAAAATACCAATCGGGACAAGTTCTTCCAGTTTAAAAGTATTTTGTAAGGCATTCCAAGATGATGGCGCAGAGTACATAAAAGCCCTTTTACCAAATTCAGTTCGGACATTTGGAACAGTTAGCAGGATAAAGTCCAGCGAACGAAGAGAGTACCCACCACACTTCTGAACAATAAGAATGCCCAAATAAAAAGTTAGTAAACCCAAAATGGCTTTGTAAATAAATGTATACCAGTGCCTGAGCCTACGAGTGACTAGAGAAGGCCAGTCAACCCTGGTATACAAAGTGCAGTGGTGCGTAAAGGTTTTGCAGTTGAAAATAAATCTAAAAGTGCCATGGTAAAGGGTGTCAATTGATCTCAAACACTGAGGGGAAGCATTCATGTATAAAATATCCCCAAAGTCTAGTAAAGGCATAAATGGAGCTGATACTAGCCTCCTTCTGGCCTCAAAAGAAAAACAGGCCTTATTCCTAAAATAAAATCCCAATTTCAGCTTCAATTATTTTTGTAAGTTGTTGAATGAATATGCAATTTAAAAGAGGGGCCGTCATCAATTAAAATTCCAAGATATTTATGAGGTTGCAACCTCAATCTCCTTGGCCTGACAGGTAGTAATAGGTGAAAGGTTCAGAGGTCTATTTCTTGCTTTAGAAAACACCATTAGTTTAGTTTTGTCAGTATTGAGGATAAGCTTCAATTGACACAAGGTATGTTGAACAATATAAAAAGCAGTTTGCAAGTTCTGGAAAGATTTTATAAGAGACGAGGCACAACAGTAAATAACAGTATCATGAGCATAAAAATGAAGTTGCGCATTTTGGACATTTTTGTCTAAATCATTTATATAAAAAGTGAATAAGAGAGGACCAAGTACAGAGTCTTGGGGCACACCATTAAAGACAGACAATTTAACAGACCTAAGCCCATCAAATTGATAGTTACAGATAGTTAGCAAACCATGCGACTGCATGCTCTGAAAGACCTACACTCGACAATCTCTGCCTTAGTATAGCATGATCAACTGTATCAAACGCCTTAGAGAGATCAATAAAAAGGGAGACACAGTGCTGTTTTTGTCAAGGGCTTCAGTGATATCATTTAAAACCTTCATGGCTGCTGTAATTGTGCTATGCTTCTTCCTGAAGCCCGATTGGTACATTGATCAAATAGAGTTATTAAATAAAAACACTTTTAGCTGTTCACTCACAAGGGTTTCAAGTATTTTCACCAGGGGTGACAGCTTTGAGATTGGCCTATAATTATTTAAACGTGTTTGATCTCCCCCTTTTAAGTGGTAGGACAGCTGATTTCCAGATATTCGGAATTTCATTACATTCCAGGGTTAGATTGAACAGATATGTAAGTGGTTCAGCTATGAAATCAGCTGCCAGGTTTAAAAAGCAGGGATCCAAAAGATCAGGACTTGAAGGCTTTCTCTGATCTAAGGATTTCAGGGCTTTATGTACCGCCTGCACTGAGAATGGCAAAAAGCTAAAAGTTTGACCAACTCTCACTGATTCCTCCACACAGGATGGTACAGAGACAGAGGACACTGAATCAAACAGCCTACCAGATGATACAAAGTGCTCATTGAAACAATTCAGCATTTCAGTTTTGTCATATACAGCAACAGAGTCCTTCAAAACACATGACGGTAATTCATTAACATTACTGTTACCAGACATAGACTTAATAGCCTCAGTGGTAACAGACATAAAACATTCAGACCTTCCTGAGAAGAAAAGAACACTTGTTTCGTAACTGCCTAAAAATAAGCCAATCAGCATCAGAACATGATTTCCTTGCTTTAGCCCAGGCTAGATTACGGTCGTGAATAATACAAGACAGCTCAGAAGAAAACCAATGATTATCCCGCCCTTTAACCCTTTAACCCAAAACCAGATCTTGATTTAAAATCAGAGGGGGTTTGGAGACGTTGCATATCAGGGCCAGAGTTAGGTTGCACGTTACCTGATATCACAAAAGAATAATAACTAGGCACCTCTGTTTAATAACCTTGCACGGCTTCCTCTCTGGGATATGTGGGACGCTAGCAGAGCTCCAAATTCAAATAAATTACTTTAAAAATCAAACTTTCATTAAATCACACATGCAAGATAACAAATTGAAGCTACACTTGTTGTAAATCAAGCCAAGATGTCAGACTTCAAAAAGGCTTTTCGGCGAAAGCAAACGATGCTATTATCTGAGGATAGCACCATAGTAAACAAAGAGAGAAAAGTATATTTCAACCCTGCAGACACGACACAAAACACAGAAATAATAATATAATTAATGCCTTAACTTTGACAAGCTTCTTTCGTTGGCACTGCAATATGTCCCATAAACATAGCAAATGTTCCTTTATTTCGATGAATTCCTTCGATATATATCAAAAATGTCCATTTATTTGGCACATTTGATCCAGAAAAACACCAGTTCCAACTTGTTCAATGTGACTACAAAATATCTCAAAAGTTACCTGTAAACTTTGCCAAAACATTTCAAACTACTTTTGTACTACAACTTTAGGTATTTTTTAACATAAATAATATATAACATTGAAGACGGGATGATCTGTGTTCAATACAGGAGGAAAACAAACAAGCTTTCTGGTCACACGCTTCTATCTAACAGTACACTTCAAGTGACCCTCGTTGAAGATGGCCGTACTTCTTCATTACACAAAGGAAAAACCTCAACCAATTTCGAAGACTGTTGACATCCAGTGGAAGCGATAGGAACTGCAAGAAAGTCCCTTAGAAATCTGGATTCCCAATGAAACCCATTGAAAAGAGAGTGACCTAAAAAAAAACAATCTGAATGGTTTGTCCTCAGGGTTCCGCTGCTGAGTCCTTCTGTAGCTCAGTTGGTAGAGCATGGCGCTTGTAACGCCAGGGTAGTGGGTTCAATTCCCGGGACCACCCATACGTAGAATGTATGCACACATGATTGTAAGTCGCTTTGGATAAAAGCGTCTGCTAAATGGCATATATATATATATAAGTTCAGTTATACTCACAGACATGATTCAAACAGTTTTAGAATAGTTTTTTTCCATCTAAATCTACTAATACAATGCATATCTGGGGATGAGTAGCAGGCAGTTGAATTTGGGCATGCATTTCATCCGAACGTGAAAATTACTGCCCCCTGTCACCAAGAAGTTAAGAGACCTACTGCAAGCGAATTCTACAAGTGAGTTTCCAGACAATACCAAACAGTCATTTAAAACCATTAGACTTTGGTAGTGACACATTTGTACTGTTCACATCATACCACAAATACATCGGCACTTGGACGAGTGGACCAAGTGAAAATGAGTGAGTTCCTGCAGACAAAATGTCTAATGGACTGGAGAGGACATTGTCAGATGTACTCACCCAGCGACAATGTTCGTTTTCTCCAGAGTTCAGTCAAATTTGTGCACGAAGCAACACCAAGAAAATTGTAATTTTCTCTGACAAATTTTTTAAAAACTAGAGGCCAACGAAGGTAAGGTGAGAGAGACAGAGGACACTGTATGTATGAGTCTGAATGTGAGTATTTGCGCGTGTGAGTAGATTGGATGTTGAGGTTGATAGAGAGAACGGGTTGGGGATTGTTGAGATGCCACTGACAGCCAGGCGAAGAGCAAAAAGGAGCAGCTTGGACAAGACACTCCGCAGATGAAGGAGGAACTCAGGCCAGCCAGAGATAGGGTTACTTTGGTAAACTTCAAGTAATGAAGTGCCGAGTTGAGAGAGACCCATGATCTTTACACCAGAAAAAAACAAAATAGTTTGCACTACACAACAAGGAAGTTACTCAACCATAAATAAATAGGTTTTTAGTAGGTTAAAATGTACTAGCCACAGACAAATTACTTGACATGCTGCCATCTTGGATGTGTGGGCTGGCCTCTAGCTGATGATATGTTCTCCGGGAAAGGGTGGGGCTTTACAGGAGTGCTGATTGGTCTGAGCTGTCTTATTGTGGAAGCCATATTCCTAATACACCATGACCCATCCGAGAATTCAGAAGGTGGAAAACTTGACCCATAGTGTAGATGGTGAGGATTTTGTATTAACCAAGCATAAGAGATCACTTGATCTGGGTAAACAGGAAGTGAGAGTGGAGATCAGGAAGGATGTCTCAGTTGGTTCTATGTAGACCAAATAGGGTCTCTGACCCCATGGCAGTCTAGGACTATGAGCCATTATGGAAGATATCTGTGCAGGTCCCCGTGTAGATCATGGAAACAGGTCATAGCTCACACCGAGAGAGAGAGAGCGGGCTATATAAATCCACATACCCAGTATGGAAGAAGATGGAGTATAGTGAAGGTGACTGTAATTCGGAGCGAGAGAAGTATTTCCTAAAGGTACGAATTACCATTAAAAACGTAAAGAAAGAGGATCTCGGGTTATGGTATGTTGGATTTGATCAGGTTTCGGTTGACACCATAGTACCATTCTGTGTAGAAGAGGATAACCAACAGCGTTTCATCAACTATACTAGAGATGTGACACAAGGGTTGGCAGAACAGACAGCTGCAACTAGTTTGATGGTGTGGCAGAATATAATAGCATTGGAGGTTTGACTGGCTGAAAAGGGGGGTGTGTGATACTCGGAGCAGAATGTTGTACCTTCATCCCCGATAACACAGCTCCAGACGGATCAGTGACCAAGGCCCTGGCTGGTTTAACCACATTAGCTCATGAGTTAGCAGAGAACTCTGGGGTGGATAATGCTCTAACAAATTGGTTTGACAGTGTGTTTGGGAAATGGAAAATGTCATAATCACTGTGTTGTGGGCAACTTTCGCCTGTACGAGTGTGTTGGTTCTGTGTTGTTTGGTCCCCTGTGTGAGAGGTTTGATTACCAGGACTCTGGAGGTCAATGCCGCAACAAATGGTGAGGTACGGACCGATTCCGAGCTCCGGCCAGTGGGATGACGAATACAGGCCTCCAGGCCTAGTAGATGGCTTTGTCTCTTTTAACTACGAGGAGCCAATGTTGGATGAGACTATTTTTGATCTTTAAGACAGGATTTTTATTACCATCTTCATAAAAAACAAACAGGAAGTGTTAGGATACCTAATGTAGGCCTATAACTGTCATTGATTGGTAAGGAATGTAAATACATATATTGGTTTTGTGAGGTTGATTTTGAGTGACATTGAAAATATTAATGTTGTAATTAATGTTGTAATTAATGTTTAGGCACTATTTAACAGTATTAGGCACTATTTAACAGTATTCCACCCTGTCAATGTATACTTTGTCAATGTATAACATATGGAAATGTATAACACAATGTATAACATATGGAAATGTGTTTGAATCATAGCAGACAAGGAACTGTGGCAGACAAGGAACTGTATAACATATGGAAATGTGTTTGAATCATAGCAGACAAGGAACTGTGGCAATGAAACATGGTGAAGCCCCAAAATTGCCCTTGCTAGAAGCATGTGTTTCAGACATAAGGGAGTGGATGGCTGCAAACTTTCTACTTTTAAACTCAGACAAAACAGAGATGCTTGTTCTAGGTCCCAAGAAACAAAGAGATCTTCTGTTGAATCTGACAATTAATCTTCATGGTTGTACAGTCTCAGATAAAACTGAAGAACCTCGGCGTTACTCTGGACCCTGATCTTTCTTTTGAAGAACATATCAAGACTGTTTCAAGGACAGCTTCTTTCCATCTACGTAACATTGCAAAAATCTGAAACTTTCAGTCCAAAAATGATGCAGAAAAATTAATCCATGCTTTTGTCACTTATAAATTAGACTACTGCAATGCTCTAATTTCCGGCTACCCAGATAAAGCACTAAATAAACTTTAGTTAGTGCTAAATACGGCTGCTAGAATCTTGACTAGAACCTCCCAAAAAACATCATATTACTCCAGTGCTAGCCTCCCTACACTGGCTTCCTGTCAAGGCAAGGGCTGATTTCAAGGTTTTACTGCTAACCTACAAAGCATTACATGGGCTTGCTCCTACCTATCTCTCTGATTTGGTCCTGCCGTACATACCTACACATACGCTACGGTCACAAGACACAGGCCTCCTAATTGTCCCAAGAATTTCTAAGCAAACAGCTGGAGGCAGGGCTTTCTCCTATAGAGCTCCATTTTTATGGAACGGTCTGCCTACCCATGTCAGAGACGCAAACTCGGTCTCAACCTTTAAGTCTTTACTGAAGACTCATCTCTTCAGTGGGTCATATGATTGAGTGTAGTCTGGCCCAGGAGTGGGAAGGTGAACGGAAAGGCTCTGGAGCAACGAACCTGCCCTTGCAGTCTCTGCCTGGCCGGTCCCCCTTTCCACTGGGATTCTCTGCCTCTAACCCTATTACAGGGGCTGAGTCACTGGCTTACTAGGGCTCTTTCATACCGTCCCTAGGAGGGTGCGTCACTTGAATGGGTTGAGTCACTGATGTGATCTTCCTGTCTGGGTTGGCGCCCCCCCTTGGGTTGTGCCTTGGCGGAGATCTTTGTAGGCTATACTCGTCCTTGTCTCAGGATGGTAAGTTGGTGGTTGAAGATATCCCTCTGGTGTAGGGGCTGTGCTTTGGCAAAGTGGGGGGCTTATATCCTTCCTGTTTGGCTCTGTCCGGGGGTGTCATCGGATGGGGCCACAGTGTCTCCTGATCCCTGTTATCTCAGCCTCCAGTATTTATGCTGCAGTAGTTTATGTGTCGGGTGGCTAGGGTCAGTTTGTTATATCTGGAGTACTTCTCCTGTCCTATCCGGTGTCCTGTTTGAATTTAAGTATGCTCTCTCTAATTCTCTCTTTGTTTCTTTGTTTCTTTCTTTCTTTCTCTCTCTCGGAGGACCTGAGCCCTAGGACCATGCCTCAGGACTACCTGACATGATGACTCCTTGCTGTCCCCAGTCCACCTGGCCGTGCTGCTGCTCCAGTTTCAGCTGTTCTGCCTGTGATTATTATTATTTGACCATGCTGGTCATTCATGAACATTTGAACATCTTGGCCATGTTCTGTTATAATCTCCACCCGGCACAGCCAGAAGACTGGCCACCCCACATAGCCTGGTTCCTCTCTTGGTTTCTTCCTAGGTTTTGGCCTTTCTAGGGAGTTTATCCTAGCCATCGTGCTTCTACACCTGCATTGCTTGCTGTTTGGGGTTTTAGGCTGGGTTTCTGTACAGCACTTTGAGATATCAGCTGATGTACGAAGGGCTATATAAATACATTTGATTTGATTTGTGGCAGACAATTTATGACCACTGTGAATCTGATAACAGGGAAGGAGGTCTTCCCACCCAGAGAGGGGATAAACCGTTGGGCTTGCAATAGATTGTGTAACATATGGCAGGATATGATAAGCAATGTATTGGTCTGGATTATTCTTACATACAATTGATGTATCATTGTGTATGATTTAGTCATTAACCTCTTGCTCCTTCCTACCTGACACGCAGGCGTCCCATCTAGACATCTGGAAATGCAAATGCGCTATGCTAAATGCTAATAGTATTAGTTAAAACTCAAACGTTCATTAAAATACACATGCAGGGTATTGAATTAAAGCTACACTCGTTGTGAATCCAGGCAACGAGTCAGATTTTTAAAATTATTTTCTGCGAAAGCATGAGAAGCTATTATCTGATAGCATGTAACACCCCAAAAGACCCGCAGGCGACGTAAACAAAATAATTAGCATAGTCGTCGCTACACAAACCGCACAAATAAAATATAAAACATTCATTACCTTTGACCATCTTCTTTGTTGGCACTCCTAGATGTCCCATAATCACTATTGGGTCTTTTTTTCGATTAAATCGGTCCATATATAGCCTAGATATCGATCTATGAAGACTGTGTGATAAACAAAAAAAAAATAGCGTCTTATAACGTAACGTCATTTTTTTTAATTAAAAAAGTCGACGATAAACTTTCACAAAACACTTCGAAATACTTTTGTAATGCAACTTTACGTATTAGTACACGTTAAAAAGGGACCAAATTGATCATGAGGCGATGTATATTCTTTAGCTGTCCGTCTGGAAATAATGTCCGGGTAAATCTCAACCAAAATATCCGGTCGGAGACTTGAACAAATGGCTTGTCTCTTCTTCGTTTGACCAAGAAACAAAGCCTAGGCAAATGACAAGACTGTTGACATCGTGTGGAAGCTGTAGGTATTGCAACCTCAGCCCCATTTATTGTGGTTCGCCTTTATCAATGGGTTGAAGTGGCGGATGGATATATATTTCCATTTTCAGTGATCAGATTTTCCTGCGCTTTTCGATGAAATGCACGTACTGTTATAGTCACAGCCGTGATTTAACCAGTTTTATAAACGTCTGAGTGTTTTCTATCCACACATACTAATCATATGCTTATACTATATTCCTGACATGAGCAGCAGGGCGCTGAAATGTTGCACGATTTTTAACAGAATGTTCGAAAAAGTAGGGGGTAGGAGTAACAGGTTAAGGGTGGATTGTTAATGGGATTTATCTGTTAACAACACTGTCATCTCAGATTTTCAAAAAATGCTTTTCAACCATAGCTACACAAGCATTTGTGTAGGAGTATTGATAGCTAGCATAGCATTAAGCCTAGCATTCAGCAGGCAACATTTTTACAAAAACAAGAAAAGCATATAAATAAATCATTTACCTTTGAAGAACTTCGGATGTTTTCAATGAGGAGACTCTCAGTTAGATAGCAAATGTTCAGTTTTTACAAAAATATTATTTGTGTTGGAGAAAATGCTCTGTTTTGTTCATCACGTTTGGCTAAGAAAAAAACCAGAAAATTCAGTCATTACAACGCAAACTTTTTTCCAAATTAACTCCATAATATCGACAGAAACATGACAAACGTTGTTTAGAATCAATCCTCAAGGTGTTTTTCACATATGTATTCGATGATAAGTCACTCGTGGCAGTTTGGTTACTCCTCTGTTCAAAATAGAAAAATGCATGCACCTGGAGATTACGCAATAGTTTCGACGGAGGACACCGAGCGGACACCTGGTAAATGTAGTCTCTTATGGTCAATTTTCCAATGATATGCCTACAAATACGTCACAATGCTGCAAACACCTTGGGGAAACGACAGAAAGTGTAGGCTCTCTCCTTGCGCATTCACAGCCATATAAATAGACATTGGAACACAGCGCCTCAAAAATCTGGCTCACTTCCTGTATGAAATTTCATCTTGGTTTCGCCTGTAGCATTAGTTCTGTGGCACTCACAGACAATATATTTGCAGTTTTGGAAATGTCAGAGTGTTTTCTTTTCAAAACTATCAATTATAAGCATAGTGGAGCATCAAGAGGTTCAAGAGGTTAACAAAAGGCTAAGCTTGTGAGCCAATATATTTATTTCATTTAATTTGCGATTTTCATGAATAGTTAACGTTGCGTTATGGTAATGAGCTTGAGGCTATAATTACGCTCCCGGATACGGGATTGTTCGTCGCAACAGGTTAATTGATTGATTAGAATATTCCACGCTGGAACCACATTGTATGGAATTGATTAGAATGTATAAAATTAGAATCAATAAATGTGTAGTCCTAGTCAGAATTAGGGTAAAACAATATAGCTAATGTTTCTGTCTTTATTGTATTTTAAACACAGATTGTCTGAGCAAAATTCGGTGCCGACCTGACTAGAGATTTGGGAGAGAACGGGGAGTACGTCTCAAGGTCTCCCTAATCTCTTTCGGCTGGGTAGTGAGACAGTATGTGCGTAGGATATCTTCTGTTTGTGTGTGCGTAGGATATCTACTGTTTGTGTGGAAGTATGTGTGCAGCTATAAAATGAATGTCTTTGTATTCTTGACTTTAGGACTTTCCCGTGAATAAACCTTATTGACTATTTTAGCTGGGCCTCTGTCTGTTTCGTGTCAATCAGTACCTTACAAATCCTGATTTAGCAGAATGAGCAGTTTAATTGAATTGGTTTATGAACATTGAGAACATAATTCGGTTAACAGCATGCAGAACCCCCAGAGCCTGGAGGAATTGCTGACAGCGGTGGAAATTCACCAGAACACCCAGGACCTGATGAGAGGGGTGACCAACACAAAGAGAGGCGAGGAGCTGAAGGGGGACCGGACAGAACTAGCCGAGGCTGTGAAGCGGGAGGGTGACCCAAACCAACGACGCCGGCGGCTGCTGGACCCCAATCAGAGACGCTGCTATGCGTGTGGTGAGCCGAGGCACCTCGCGTGGACCTGTCCCGGCTGGTAGGAGGCCATGCCCTCCGCACTCCCCAGTTCTGGAATAACCCGGATGGCGAGTTACGTCACCTCCTGTTGGGCGCACACCGAGATGGCCCCTCCGATGGTTCCGGTATGAATCGATGGCATCAACACCAGCGCTCTGCTGGAATGGCAGCATGGTGCCCTGGTCCACCCGCAGTGGCTCATACGAGAGGGGAAGGAGGAAGCTGGGGACGAGGAGGTGACAGTGTCCTGTGTACACAGGGACACGAAGAGGTACCCAACGGTGCCCGTGAGGATAACAACCCCAAAGGGGGAGTGCCAGATGCACATGGGAGCTGTTCCCAACCTACCTGTGTCCATTCTCCTCGGTCGAGACTGCCCTCTCATCCAGGCACTGTGGAAGAGGGTCCTGGGGAGGCGAGCATGGGAGGTAGGAAGAACATGAAAAAAGAAGGTGGCCTGTGCAACCCAACCTCCACCACAACAGGTGTCCACTGGGCCCGAGTCGGACCCGGAGGAGCGAGACGACCCTGCTCCTGGCGTACTGTTACCTGGGGTAAGTGATTAGTGTTACCCCCACTTTGCTATCAAGCATAATTTATTGTATCAGGTAGTAAAGCATAATGGGGAGACTAAAGACTTGTTACTCATACCCAGCCAGTATGTTAGGACTGTGTTGCGGCTTGCCCACACCCACCTGCTTGGGGCACACCTGAGGATGGAGAAAACCAGGGAACGGATTGGGAACCGGTTCCACTGGCCCGGAGGCAAGCGCACCATTGAGGATTACTGCCGTAGTTACCCGGAGTGCCAGATCACAGCTCCGAGGGTACAGTATCGAAACCCTTTGGTTCCCTTGCCCATTATAGGAGTGCCATTCGAGCGGGTGGCAATGAATCTGGTGGGTCCGTTGGTGAAGACCGCAAGGGGACACCAATACATCCTGGTAATCATTGATTACACCACACGGTATCCTGAGGCAATCCCGCTATGCATGGCTGCAGCCAAAGGTATTGCACAGGAGTTCTTCCTGCGTTCATCTCCCGTGTGATGAAGGATGTCTGCAATCTGTTACGAATCAAACAGGTGAGGACTAGTGTGTACCATCCACAAACCGACGGACTGGTGGAACGCTTCAATAAGACACTGAAACAGATGCTGAAGAAGGTCATTGAGGGAGATGGGAGGAACTGGGACCAGCTACTGCCCAACTTGATGTTTTTAGTGTGTGAGGTATGGCCGAGCAGCCGCACACAAGCCTAAGATCCCCATGTGCAATGGCAAGCATCGGCTGGAGTGGTGTAGAGCTCGCCATCTGGCAGTCCGATGGACAAATCTGGTTATGGCAGATTCCAGGAGAGTACTACCTGCCCAAATGCATAGTGCTAACTGCAAAATTTGGTGGAGGAGGAATAATGGTCTGGGGCTGTTTTTCAGGGTTCGGGCGAGGCCCGTTGGTTCCAGTTAAGAGAAAACTTAACGCTGTAGCATACAATGACATTCTAGACGATTTTATGCTTCTAATTTTGTGGCAATTTGGGGAAGGTCCTTCATGTTTCAGCATGACAATGCCACTGTGATCAAAGGCAGGTCTATTCAGACACAGGTTGTCAAGATTGGTGTGGAAAAACTTGACTGGCCTGCACAGAGCCCTTACCTCAACCCTATCAAACACTTTTGGGATGAATTGGAATTCCGACTGCGAGCCAGGCTACATCACCCAACATCAGTGCCCAACCTCACTAATGCTCTTGTGGCTGAATGGAAGCAAGTTCCTGTAGCAATGTTCCATCATCAAGTGGAAACCTTGGAAGAGTGGAGGCTGTTATAGCAGCAAAGTGGAAACCAACTCCATATTAAAGGCAATGATTTTGGAATGAGATGTTCGACGAGCAGTTGTCCATATGAGTTTAGTTATGGACACTGTTTAGTGCCAAAAATAAAGAGTTAAATACATGTACAAAATAAAATAAATGTTTCCTGATCTTTGTTATATCTCTCAGATATAGGACAGACACTTCAGAACCAACTTCCTTTACATTTTTGTGGGGGGACTTCCTGTTGTTCCATGTAGTGAATCTGTTATTCCGTGTGTTTGTATGGGCTAATAACAATAAGGCCCCCAAAAAGTAACATAAATACCATATAGCTTGTTTTTTAAATATTTCATGTTAATTCATGGTGACCTCGTAAATAATTAATTTAGACCTTGCATTTATTTGCTGAAATTTGTGCCGTTGCCCGACTATTTGAGACTTGGATTTTTAAGTTTTACGGTATTCAAAAGGCAGCTCAACAGGTTTGAGTGAATAAGTTGGTCTGTAGAGTGCCCCGCCCCTGACGTCAGGCCCATAAATCACAATTCTCCAGGTCAGGATTTAAAAGTCGAGCCAATTCAGAAATCCATTTTGATTTCCACTGTGGCAGCAAGGAATAAATCAATAAGAGCATTCTCATACTTATCATGTAAAAGGGCACAGGACGCAGACTCATAAATCTCCTATGACTTGGCATCCTTTCTCCTCCCAATGCAGGGTGAGTTTAGGATAAATCACCGGGGCCAAGCACCACCCCACTGGAACATGCTTTACCTACTGCTGCCAGCCTTTTAAAGTGTGAGGAGCAGCTGTTTGCGAAGACAATCATACAAGAAAATGAACTACAGAACACCATTCGCTGACACAGCAGTCTTTTATTCTTCTCTTCTGAGTTATGTTTATGCTCATAGGCAGGTTCAGAGCTTGGCAAGGAGGAGGCCTTTGATGATTTGAGCAGGGAAATGTGACACTCCTGTCACATTTCCTGACTGGAAAGATGGATAGGTGAGTTCACTTATACATAAATTATTGGTTGACTGTCGATGGAAAAGTAGAAAAACATTAGTGAAAAACTGAATTGTGTAGGCCTATATACAGCCAGGTACATAATTATTGGTACCCTTGATAAAGATGAGCAAAAAGGACTGTATAGAATAAATAATACAAATACTGAGCTGTAGTGTATGCTAATTATTTGGGGGAAATTATATGATTTTAAACAAATACAATTGCTCAGAGAAATATATTTTGTTTAACAAGTAATACAAACAAATGTGAAAACGATAGGGGTAAAGGTTATTGGCATCCATGTTTTCAAGACCCTAGTACCCTGCTCTTGCTAGGATAACGAAACTGTGACTTTTTCTAAAAGGTTTTATGAGATTGGAGAACACATTGGGATGGATCTCAGATCATTCCTCCATATATAATCTTTCCAGATCCTTGATATCCTCAATCTGCTTTCATGGACTTCCCTATCGTTTACTGAAAATTACACGTTGGGAGCACGTGGCCAAAGTGCTCTATTTTAATGTCATATGACCATAGCACCGCCTGGAGTTTGAGAAACGGCATTGGCACTTGCATTGGAACCGGTGCTATGGTCAGATGACATGAAAATAGAGCTCTTTGGCCTCGTGCTCCCAACGTGTAATTGTCAGTAAACGCTATCTCTACCATAGAATTAAGTACGTCTAGTTCTAGAACCCTTTTTGGTTCCAGGTAGAATTTTTGGGGTTCCATGTAGATCTTTCTGTGGAAATAGTTCTACATGGAACTCAAAAGGTTTCTACCTGGAACCAAAAAGGGTTTTCCTACAAGGACAGCCGAATAACCCTTTTAAGTTGGCACCTTTTTGTGCCTCAGGAGAATGTCTAATCAAGGATAAGTGATTTTGATTATATTAGCAGTTTATACATGACACAGTTTATACATCTACACACGATACCCCATAATGACAAAGTTATTATTTTTTTAATGTTAGCAAATGTATTGAAAATTAAATACAGAAATATTTAATTTAAATACTAATATAGTTTCTTTTGTATTTTTTTAGATTTACATTTCAACCATACCCTGAATATTTCAAGTGAAAAAAAGTCCCTTTTCCCCTGTGTGACATATTCTTTTCTGTTGTAACCTATTCCCACGTTTGTACAGGCAGGGAATATATTTGATCTGAAATTATAACACAGACTCACACCACCGTTTGACTATACATTTCTCAAAAAATAGCCATTAACACATATTCAATGAAAGATGAGCCTGTAACCCTTTACCTAAAGCGAGGTAAAATGCGTGTTATGTGGTCATAATGCACAGTTAGCGCATCATATGCATGAATGGACAATGAGTTTGAAATATGCATTCATATAAACCGAATCCAATGTCATGGAAATATTGCTATGCCAGCAAATAGGCCGTGTGATCATGTCAATAAATATTTATCATGCAGCTTCTAGCTGCAGTTAAGCAATCTATTGTGTGTTGGATACATAGGGGATAAATAATGATTATGATATTGACATAGCAGAGAGTGATCCACTCTCAGAGGAATGGCTGACTTGGTGTTTACTGAGTGATTAGACCATAATGACTTCTAAGAACTGACTTATTCGAGTACTAATCGAGAGGTGGATGGATTAGTGGTGGTAGTATGTTTATTGTTTAGAGGAACACACTGTACTGTACATGGTTCACTGTCCCAGTATCTTGTGCTATTATATGGAAGTAAGCTAATTGTGTATTCTATCTTTCCTATGCATTATTTCTCTCAGTGACTATTAGATGCAGTGGCAAGAGATGCATTCCTCCTCATCCTGGTCTTTCAGAATAACCAAACGGGCCATGTAGTGGTGTAACGGATGTGAAACGGCTAGCTTAGTTAGCGGTGTGCGCTAAATAGCGTTTCAATCGGTTACGTCACTTGCTCTGAGACCTTGAAGTAGTATTTCCCCTTGCTCTGCAAGGGCCGCGGCTCTTGTGGAGCGATGGGTAACAATGCTTCGTGGATGACTGTTGTTGATGTGTGCAGAGGGTCCCTGGTTCGTGCCCGGGTATGGGCGAGGGGACGGTTTAAAAGTATACTGTTACAGTGGCCAGGACCAATCTCTTAGTTCCCTGGTTCCTATAGAGCTGATTTGTACACTCAGTTCATCAGGGAGCACCAGCAAGCAGTGTATAGAATGAGGGATTGATTTTTAGATTTTATTAGTACTCTACAGGGTGGCAGAGTTAGCTCTACAGAGCTGGATTCATATTTCCCCAAAAAATAAGATGTTTTATTGTCACATACATCAGGTAGGTGTAGTGAAATGTGTTGTTTTACAGGGTCAGCCATAGTAGTATGGCACCCCTGGAGCAAGTGAGAGTTTTTCACTTTGTCAGCATGGGTATTAGGAACCAGCAACCTTTCAGTTACTGGCCCAACACTCTAATCGCTAGGCTACCTGCCACCCTAACAAATTGCAGTGCCAAATGACATGCTACAGATTAAACAGTTGGTGCAGGTGGGAGACTTTTATTTGGGGTCCATGACACCCACACAAGAGCTCCAGTGAAACAGAGCTGTATTCAGCATGGCTGGCAGAGCTCCCAAAGCCACTGCATAGCTGATATAGGACCTGGCTATCTGCTGTGACAACACCTTATTAAAATAAAGTGCGTTTGTCCTTTCTCCCCTTTGCTCCCGCCTGCTCCCCTCTTCCCTCCCCCATAGAGCAAGACATAAATCCACTAAGCCGCCCCAGGCAAGGTCTTCATCAGAAGATCATTCCTCATCACTTTACGTAAAGTCAGCAGTGTACCTGTATAATTACACTGTGCTTTAGAGACTGTGGGCTGGGAAATGTTTTATCTACAGTATTCCATGCCTCTATTGTGACTGCAACAGCAATGTTTATGCACTGTTAAAAAGTGACTTAAAATGCAGTGTGCTTCATTAGTAGGTGTTGGAGTTTGACACATAAAACAAAAAGAAAAGAAAAACTGGGAAAATATAACTGCATAAAACATTAAACCCAGTTCATTATGTACAACGATCACGGATTATGCCAACTGCATACATAATCTTAGTAATAATGTAATTCAAAACAAAGTAATTGAAATGTTGAATGTAACATGATATTCTCATTCCATTGTTGTTCTGTTACCAGACTAAACTGTACCACTTTTTGTAAGACGCTATGCCAAAAACATATACACAGAGGGCCATTCCAATAAAGAGGAGCTTATCCATGTGCCAGGTTGTCCATTATATAAGGCTTTTGTCAACGTGACATTATGTAAGACGGCTTAAAGCCTGTAGGTGTGACAGAAGCAATGATGAGGTATTAACAGGTTTACACCCCAAAAAAATCTCGCCCAGCATGTTCATTAATGACCATAATTAACATGTTTACTTGCAATATCATTCATATTATATTAATTCAAGTATGTTGTTGTGGTCGTTGTGTAAAATGTTTAAAAAGCCAAAGAAAATACACAAAGAGAGAAAGACATAGGTGAAATATTATGTTTGTTTTTACTAACAACGATTTATTTTTTAGTTTAAGAATGTATAGACCCTGGATGCAGGTGGGTTTTGGAATGGACATCCTTTATGAAACATGTTTAAATGTAATTGTACTATTTGCCGACTTGACTGCCTGTACAATCTGAAGTATTCTAAAATGAGAGTTTGGACTGTGGCTGATTTGTATAAAGATGGTCAAATTATGGATCTGAATGAAATGAAGGCCGGCTCTACCAACCATCTGTAGCCAATCTCTCCACAATACTGGTCTGTGATTGATTAATATGTGTGGATGTTCCAGATGGTTGCTTGAAAAGAGGTACATAAGGAGCCTGCACATTCATTTTCAACAAATGTAATAATGTTACAATAATCAGATATTGTTGGAGACAGAGGTAATGTATGAAATATACTCCCATGAATTTTCAGATAATTCTGCACTGCACCCTCTGCATTTAATTACATCATTAATTATCCCACCATGAAACTTTTGGAATATTTAACAAGTAGTCATTAGCTAATTCTCAGTTACAATTCTCAATCACAAGGTCAATACCATAAGTAATTGAAAATCAACATTTCATACACATTTCCAGTAGATAGGTACAAAGGCCTGAGAAGGCAGTTGTTCGACTGAATCAGGCACTGACATTTTAAATGTTATTTTTCATTTTCATATTACAAAGAGCCCCGTTGCATTAGAATGAAATAATCCTAAGGGCATTTGATAGCAGCAGTTATATTCCATACGGTAAATTTTGACCTCAGAATGGCTGATTATGGTGTGATTGCATTTCATTGAGGAGAAAAGGGAGGAAGAAAACCTTTCATCCATTCTTGTAATTAAAGAGCATCATCTTTGACCCTTGTGGCGCTGTGTACTCCTATTGTTACGTGGAGTGAATTGACCAGTGAATTGAAGGGGGTGCGTACGTGCATGTGTTGTGGGTAGCTTTGCCTGTGATTAATGTGCCATGTCCCCGCTCTGTGGGAGGGAGATAATGTAGGATTCTGTGCCCTTTATGTTCACAATCTGGGTTAATGCTGAACCTGTCAGTTGATTTAAACACCAGGGACTAGCGAGAGACTAACCTGGGATGTGGGTGACTAAAATCCACGGAAACCCAAACCTTGAATCTTTAGGGTAAACACATGTAAGTGATAGCAGTGTAGTGTATGTTGTGTACTGTAGGTAGAACACCATGCATGCAGTAAATCAGTGTCACACCTTGCAGGTTTCCAGTTCCAGGGCATTCAGACATCCCATCCTGAGGTTCTGTCAACACTGGGGGAGGAGAGGTGTGGGGGCAGGTTTTAATCAGCAGCTTGATATGAGCAGAGAAAGACAGGCGAGGTTTGCCCTCTGAATCTCAAAGAGGACCTGTCCTTTAGCTCAGTGTTTCCTAACCAGAGGTACTAGGACTGGGGGTACTTGGCCTATCCACAGGGGGTACTTGAGAAGACTCAAGAGACCATAGGCTTACTGGTAAAATGCACATGAGGGGGTACTTCAGTTAAAGTCTGGGCAGAGCAAAAAATACTTGGTGATACAGTAATCGAAAAAGGTTGGGAACCACTAATATACATCATCCATTATGTCATCACATAACCATTTTTCTCACACTTAGAAATTAACCATCTCTGATCACAGCATCTTGTTAAAAGGTTTGGGGTATTTTTAGGTATGTGTTCAAATGGAAATATGTGGTTTAAATGTTAGTGGTTTAAATACTCCTACACATCAGGTCTAAATGTAAATGAGACTCCAATTAATCATAGCAGTATGTTGATGTGACAGTCAGTAGTCTCTGGGGAGAAAGAAAGGAGCTCCATAATTAATTAAGATAATTCTGGAAGAGGGAGAATGAGAGCAATACAGTGCCTTCTGAAAGTATTCACACCCTTGACTTTTTATTACAGCCTGAATTACAGCCTGAATTTAAAATGTATTAAATTTAGATTTTGTGTCACTGGCCTACACACAATACCCCATCATGTCAAAGTGGGATTCTACTTTTTTTGAATGTCTTGAGTCAATAAGTGGTCAACGACTTAGTTATGGCAAGCCTAAATAAGTTCAGAAGTAAAAGGTTGCTTAACAAGTCACATAATAAGAACGAAGCCTGTACATAATACAAATATTCCAAAACATGCATCCTGTTTGCAACATGGCACTACGTAAAACTGCAAAACATGTGGCAAAGAAATTCACTTAGTCATGAATACACAGCTTTATGTTTGGGGCAAATCCAACAGAACACATCACCGAGTTTGGGTATGCTTGTCATTGCCAAGGACTAGGGAGTTGTATTTAATAAAAATAAATGGAATAGAGCTAAGAACAGGCAAAGTCCTAGAGGAAAACCTATTTAAGTCTGCTTCCTGCAAACACTGGGAGACAAATTCACCTTTCAGTAGGACCATAACTTTAAACACAAGGCCAAGTATGCCCTGGGGTTGCTTACCAAGACAACATTAAATGTTCCTGAGTGGCCTAGTTACAGTTTTGACTAAAAGCGGCTTAAAGATCTATGGCAAGACTTGGAAATGGCGGTCTAGCAATGATCAACACCCAACTTGACAGAGCTTGAAGAATATATATTTAATTACAAAGTGTACAATCCAGGTGTGCAAAGATCTTCGAGATCCAGAAAGACTCACAGCTGTAACCATTGCCAAAGGTGATTCTAACATGAATTGACTCACCTAATCATTCCAGGGTTTTTCTTTATTTTCTACAATGTAGAATAATAGAAGACATCAAAACTATGAAATAACACATATGGAATCATGTACAGTAGTAACCAAAAAAGTGTTACACAAATCAAAATATATATTTATATTTGAGATTCTTCAAAGTAGCCACCATTTGCATTGATGAGAGCTTTAAACACTGTTGGCATTCTCGCAACCAGCTTCATGAGGTAGTCACCTGGAATGCATTTCAGTTAACAGGTGTGCCTTGTTAAACGTTCATTTGTGGAATTTCTTTCCTTCTTATTACATTTGAGCCAATCAGTTGTGTAGTGACAAGGTACGAGTGGTATACAGATGAAAACCCTATATGTTAAAAGACCAAGTCCATATTATGGCAAGAACAGTTCAAATAAGTAAAGAGAAACAACAGTCCATCATTACTTGAAGGTCATTCAATGCAGAACGTTTCTCCAAGTGCAGTCACATAAACCATCAAGCGCTATGATGAAACTGGCTCTCTATCATGACACAAGGCGAGACCCAGGTGCAGACACAGGAGGGAGATGGTTGGAGTCTTACAAGTGTTATTAATCCAATAAGGGGAAGACAAGAGAATGGTTGTGGACAGGCAAAACTGTCAAAACCAGTTCAGAGTCCTAAAGGTACCGAAGGGCAGGCAGGAAAGAAGTCCAGAGTCAGGCAGGGGTCAACACCGGGAGGACAATTGAAAAAGGAATTGCAAGTATGGGGGGAAAAATATGCTTGTTGACTTGACTAACATACAAGACGAACTGGCACAGAGCGACAGGAATCACTAGAATAAATACACTGGGAAAATAAGCGACACCTGGAGGGGGTGGAGACAATCACAGGAACAGGTGAAACAGATCTGGGCATGACACTCTCATGAGGACAACCACAGAAATAAAGAATCCAGAGTTTCCTCTGCTGCACAGGGTAAGTTCATTAGAGTTAACTGCACATAAGATTGCAGCCCAAATAAATGCTTCACAGAGTTCAAGTAACAGACACATCTCAAAATGAACTGTTTAGAGGAGACTGCGTGAATCAGGCTTTCATGATTGAATTGCTAAAAAGAAACTACTACTAAAGGACACCAATAATAAGAAGAGACTTTATTGGGCCACGAAACACAAGCAATGGACATTAAACCAGTGGAAATATCTCCTTTGGTCTGATGAGTACACATTTGAGATTTTTGGTTCCAACCACCGTGTCTTTGTGAGACGCAGAGAAGGTGAACAGATAATCTCCGCATGTGTGGTTTCCAACGTGAAGCATGGAGGAGGAGGTGTGATGTTGTGGTGGTGCTTTGCTGGTCACACTGTCTGTGATTTATTCAGAATTCAAGGCACACTTAACCAGCATGGCTACAACAGCATTCTGCAGCGATACTCCATCCAATCTGTTTTGCGCTTTGTCCCACTATCATTTGTTTTTCAACAGGGCAACGACCCACACCTTCAGGCTGTGTAAGTGCTGTTTGACCAAGAAGGAGAGTGACGTCGTGCTGCATCAGATGACCTGGTCTCCACAATCACCTGACCTCAACTCTATTGAGATGGTTTGGGATGAGTTGGACAACAGAATGAAGGAAAAGCAGCCAAAAAAGACCTAGCATATGTGGGAATTCCTTTGAGAGTTGAGAGAAAGCCAAGAGTGTGCAAAGCTGTCATCAAGGCAAAGGGTGGCTACTTTGAATAATCAAAAAGATTAAATATATTTTGATTTGTTTAACACTTCTTCCATATGTGTTACTGCATCGTTTTGATGTCTTCACTATTATTCTACAATGTCAAATAGTAATACTAAAGAAAAAGCCTTGAAAGATTAGGCGTATCTAAACTTTTGACTGGTACTGTTGAAGCGATCATCCATTTTTAAGCTGAGATTCGTGATGGGCGCAACACTTTATCATGGCGCTAGAGAAGATGGCTGATGTTTTACGTGCTCCTTAACTAACTGTGTTTTTTTTGTGTTGTTTGTAACTTAAAAAAAAAAACGTAGTCTGTACATAATGTTGCTGATACAGTCTCTTTTGACAGAAAATAACATCAGAACAGCGATTACCCTACATGAACTGGCAGAAGCTTTTTTTCCCCCAATTGTTTTGTTTGTTTTTGCCATGATGTCAAGTAGAGGCACTGAGTTTGAAGGTAGGCCTTGAAATACATCCACAGATACACCTCCAATTGACTCATATTGTGCCAATTAGCCTATCAGAAGCTTCTAAGGCCATGACATAATTTCCTGGAATTTTCCAAGCTGTTTAAAGGCACAGTCAACTTAGTGTATGTAAACTTCTGACCCCCTGGAATTGTGATACAGCGAATTATAAGTGAAATAAGCTGTCTGTAAACAATTGTTGGAAAAATGACTTGTGTCATGTACAAAGTAGATGTCCTAACCTACTTTCCAAAAATATAATATGTTCAGAAGAAATTTGTGGAGTAGTTGAAAATTTGTTTTAATGACTCCAAGTGTATGTAAATGTACGACTTCAACTGTAGTCTCGCTATTGTTATATTACTGCTGCTCTTTAATTACTTGTTCCTTTTATTTCTTATTCTTATTCATATTTTTAACTGCTTTGGTAGTTAGTGGCTTGTAAGTAATCATTTCACTCTTAGGTCTACACCTGTTGTATTTGGCGCAAGTTAATTTTTTTATTTCACCTTTATTTAACCAGGTAGGCCAGTTGAGAACAAGTTCTCATTTACAACTGCGACCTGGCCAAGATGAAGAAAAGCAGTGCGACACCAACAGCACAGAGTTACACATGGAATAAACAAACAGAACTACAGATTTTTTACCTTGTCGCTTGGGGATTCAATCTTGCAACCTTTCGGTTATTAGTCCAACGCTCTAAACACTAGGCTACCTGCCATCCCCAAAGTGTTGTATGTCGTTGAATGTGACTACTAACATTTGATCTGATAACATTTTTGACAGCATCACTGACCGCCCCAGGTGCCTTTTGTTATTGTTTTTGTTTTGAGGAAATGAGCATCCAGCATTGTTGTAAAAAAAATACAGAGCGTACTCTGCTGTTCTATCCAGCTTGCAATGATGTCAGAGAGAAAATACAGTGGTCGTTGTTTGAAGTAATGTCTTTGTTGTTCTAATTTCCCAAACGGATTCCAGCTTTAAGGCTGCTCATCCCCGGAACTGATAGAGTTTCATATCCCTGTGTGTGTCATCTAACCCCTCACTTTCCTAACAGCACCCTCACCAACCACAGGAGTGGGCTGCAGATTTATATAAACACTGTTAATGATGAGAGTGTGCGAGAGGAGGGAGGGACGCGCATTATACTTGAAACAGATGCTCTTCCCAGGCCTCACCAGCTATGCCTACAGTAGTGCCACACACAACATGCACTCACTAGTACTGTACCCCTAGGACAAAATACAACTGACTCTCACAGGTACTGTACCCCTAGGACAAAACACAACTGACTCTCACTAGTACTGTACCCCTAGTACAAAACAGATCATGCACTCACTAGTATTGTACCCCAGGACAAAACACAACTGACTCTCACTAGTACTGTACCCCAGGACAAAACACATCTGGCTCTCACTAGTACTGTACCCCTAGTACAAAATAGAACATACACTTACTCAAAAACACTCTCTCTCTAACATACGCACACACACACTGATAATACACTCAGCTACAGTAGCTCTGGTGCCAACGCAAATCATACACACTCTCACATATTCTGAGAACACCGTCAGCTTCCCTGGTATCATACAATACTGTCTCCCCACATGCAAAACTTCTGTTGCATATTTGCACAAATACAGTAAATGTACAGTATCCCACTTAAGGACATTATGTGCTAAGCCTTTGGTGTCAGGGGCAGCAGCTGCAGTATTCTTAGTAAGCCTTGTGTTTTTCACATCATAAATTTTCTGCGTTAGTGTCTGAACATTAATTTATGGCTAATGTTGTCAGCAGGGGCCAAGGCCTGGTGCTGGCCTCTGCCATCAATCTGATTGCCCGTGGGGAATGGCCAAGGTGCATATTGTCACAATTCCAATACATTATTTATTATGTGGAATTAAAAAGTGATGCGTATTAATAAACCAGAGGGCATAATCATGTCAACCCCATTTTTCTCTTTCCTCTAGCCAGACAGACACAGAGCACAGGGCAATGCAACCATATTTAATGTCATTCCAACCATACACTAGTGAAGCTAAACCAAGTTAATTCCCATTGAATACTGCTATTGCTAAGCAGCTCTTTGAGAATCCACATTCATTTGTCATGCCTTCTTCGGCAGTATAATTTAGCGTGTTTGGGTCGGCAGTGTTCTCCTTTAAATAGAAGTGGCTGAACATTGCATTAGATGAGAAATGTTTACGCAGATATATTCTAAAATAGCCCAAGCGTTTTGTCACAGCCCAGTGAGCTGGTGAGACTGTTACTGTGCCCTCAGTAGAATATACATTTATTGGGCTGCGGTATCATGTTTCATTACTGAGGTTGATACAGTAAGCTGCAGAAGGTGATTTGTAGGTGATTTGGGCTATGCCATGATTGTGCCTTCAGTATCACGGCCCACAGGCCCAGTAATGAGTGTAGTAACACTGCCCATCAACGTGTGGTACAGTGAGTCCTTACACCTGGGCTGTGCCTTTTTACTCCTAACTGTGCTTGTTGTGCTAAAGATCAATGAATCATGATTCATGTTGAATTATTCTTCATTAGGGACATTTCATTAATTAATTAATCTCTAAAGTCCTTCAACTCCCACAGAAGCTACATATTATCTCACATTAACATACAGTGAAATACGGTCTGAAATACACTATACCTGCTCGACAAGTGCCAATTGCATGCATTTTTCTTCCCCATTTCCCCAAGACTCCCTCCTTCTTTTAAAAATTACAGTTTGTCATGATTGACTGATTGCAAAAAGAAGGCTATTTCCCATAACTGACCAACTGTGAAAGGTGAAAGAATGGATTCATGGTGGATAGATGAGAGGGGGATGTGCTTTCCATTTTGGACTGCACTATGATCAATCATTAATGCATGTGTCCCTTTTGTTGTGTATTGCGTATAGTGGTGGTGGGCACATTATGGAACGTGCACAGACACTTCCATAACGTGCGCGCCCCATAGATGTGGAAGTTTACGGTCACCTGCCGACCAGACGTTCATGTACATTGCCTGCACAATAGAGTCATAAGCCTAAACTTACCTTCCTGCCTCCTCATTATTGGATTGTACTTTTACCATGTCGTGGACATAACACCTTTAATAAAAACAGCCTCAAGAGAATTTGAAAGAGAAATATAAACACAACATACAACAATGGAAATCAGTCAATTGAAATTAATTCATTAAGCCCTAATCTATGGATTTCACATGACTGTGCAGGGAATGAGCCATGAGTGGGCCTGGGAAGGCCCATCCGCTTAGAAGCCAAGCCCAACACCTGGGGAGCAAGCCCAGCCAATCAGACTGTGTTTTTCCCCACAAAAGGGCCTTCTTACAGACCGAATACTCCTCAGTTTCATCAGCTCTCCGGGAGGTTTATTTTCAGATTAATAAGCATGATGTGGAGCTTCTGTGCTGGGGTGGTTACAGGTGGTCTTGTGGTTGTGAGGCCGGTTGGACGTACTGCTAAATTCTCTAATGGTAAAGAACTGAACCATCAATTTTCTGGCAACAGCTCTGGTGTACATTCCTGCAGTAGGCATGCCAATTGCCAAAACTTGAGACATCCTTGGCATTGTGTGGTGTGACTAAAGTGGTCTTTTATTGTCCCCAGCACAAGGTGCAAATGTGTAATGATCATGCTATTCAATCAGATTCTTGACATACCACACCTGTAAGGTAGATGGATTATCTTGGCTTTGGATAAATGCACACTAACGGGGATATAAACACATTTGTGCACCAAATTTGAGAAGGATAAGCTTTTGTGTGTATGGAACACTTCTGGGATCTTTTATTTCAACTCATGAAACATGGGACCAACACTTTACATGTTGCATTCATATATTTTCTCAGTATACATACAAATCAGTGTCTACAATCTCTCTCGCAGGCACACACACACACACACACACACACACACACACACACACACACACACACACACACACACACACACACACACACACACACACACACACACACACACACACACTATAGTCTAAAATGATGAGGGGACCCACCACCGTTTTCCTTTTGATCCTATGGCCCCCCTGTCCTATGGTGATGTCCTAAAGTTGTTTCACAGCCATTAACCACATTTCCATCCACAGTTTTATGTGAATAAAGTCATACCGTATAAAAAAAAAACATCTTCGATGGAAATAAGTCATTTCGGTACAATGTGCAACTGTTGATATAATAACCATCATATTGAAGACGTAAAAACGTAGATTCGTGTGATGGTATGATGTGTGGTCCTCCCACTACGACTTGGGAAACCAATGCAGTTTATTAGGCTACAGCCTGAAATACTGTAGGTTCCGGTTCTGATTTTGGGTGCTGGTACTGGTATATTTTGGTGCAGGAGCTCCACAATACTTATGCGCTAATATTCTATAAGAGGAACAGGAGCTCTTGTATAATTGCGTTCACATCAATGGATGAATGAGGAGAACAGGCGTCTTTAAAAAAAAAAATCTACTATAACATGCCATTAACCATTCAATCACCTACACAGGTAGCCTCACTTCTTAATAAACAGTGATAACTCGCTTGAAAGGCAATATTTATGCTCACTCTTATGTTACAATGGTAAACAATAAAAACATTTATCAAAACAAAAACATAATTTGCATAAACATTAATGTTTCTGATTCACTTTGAATGAAACGGGAGAAACCAAATAACAAGAGGCGCCTAGCTTGTGGCTAAAAATGTGAACTCTACCTTTGCTTGCTCACCTGGGAGCCAGTTCATTGGTGAGGAAAGCTGGTTTGTATTTGAACAAAAGAAATAGCCTATATATGTTTAAATTGCCTACATTATATGATTACCTAACTCTGCCGTTTGTGCTTTTACTTGATGTTTGTGATACTAAACACAATGTTTGAATTAATTAGTGATAGCATAGTAGCTACTGTAGGTTAGCAAACCTGTGTGGAGAGAAATGGAGGGAAACTTCACATAATGTAGCAGGCACATTGGCACTCTTCCTCATTCTTTAAACGAGGGCTGAACTTTGGCCGCATTTTTTAGCTTGCTCATTAAGAAATGCTAGTGGCAATGACTGAAGCCTAACGTGAGTTGTCTTGGGGATGTTGTTTGATGTGGGTGTTTCTTGGGTGTCATTCAACGGGTCGTGCCCCTCTTTTCGTGGTTATGGCTCCGGAATTGACAAGGCCACTCATTTTCAGCATACAGATTTCAACAACATGCTAGTTATTATGGTTTCTAACATTTAATAGGTACAAAAATCTCTGGAGTGAACCATTAATACAAAATGGTAGAAATTGCCTTAAAAAAGTTAAGAGTACAAGACTGTACAAACCAGAGTTAGGTGGCAAACAAAATACTCATCCCATACAGCATTTAGGTCTGTGTCATCTAGTCACTGAGATAATGCAAGAAACATGATCTGTTGGCGAGCAGATGATGCTCCTTGATAGCTGTTGTATCGCCCAATCACAGAGCAGATGCAAGTGGCGTGCTCAGTTGGCGAACACAGGTGTGTTCCCTCACAGATCTTGTGACTTGTATCTGCTCTGTGATTGGACGATACAGACCTCAAAGCTCCTGGTTAGTGTAGTTTTTGGTGTTCTTTGCACCAGAAGCTGAAAGTAAAAACATTACTTGTCAACACAGAGGTTGAAACATCCATAACCGATGAACAATACATCAACATACGAATTGTCTTGCAATCTCAGGAGAAAATACAACTTCTTTTTTGCTATCACTAATATTTATTATCAGGTGATTGAATTGAGAATTCACATCTCAAACTGCCCGTTGGTGCCCTGTCATATCAAACCAAAGGTTAGTAGTGACTAGTGACAGTGAGGTAAGCGAAGCTAGCTTTGCTATGGAGAAACATTTTAAAGTTGATGATTTCTCCTCTCCTGACTCATTTCTGAAATCTGATATTTGTCCCCGGGACAGATCTAACAGCGGACATAAGGAGACGAGACAAGCTAGCTAGGTACCTACCTAGCTTCCCCAATGCTAGCTTTTGTGGCTAGCTTGAAACGTTATTGAAAGCAACCTGGCTACATCAAACATGTCATCAGCATTGCTTGATTATTTGAGGTAGCTAGCTTAGCTAGCCAGTTCGAGTTGAAACATTGCTGAAAGTAAGCTGGCTATATGCGTAAAACATGTCATCAGGTTTTCTTGATAATTGAACTAGCTACTGTAGCTGATGTTAGCTAGCAGGGATCATACCTACCCAGTTTGAGGTGAAACATTATTTAAAGCAAGCTGGCTACATCTTATCAACCTTTCGTCAGGTGTAACGTTAGCTTTGCAAATCTTCCTCTCTGACATTACATGTTAGGGAGAGCTATTATTTAGCTAGTTACATCACAGTATCATAGTCAGCCTGGCTCGCTAGCATTACCAAATTATGTAGTTAGCTAGCTATAACATAAACAAACTCAACAACAACACACCAGTCTCGGGTTTGACAGTTGACAGCACACAGAAGTAGTAGCTAGTGACGGCTGTAATCCACATCAATCAATCAATCAATAAAATGTATGTATAAAGCCCTTCTTACATCAGCTGATGTCACAAATTGCTGTACAGAAACCCAGCCTAAAATCCCAAACAGCAAGGAATGCAGGTGTAGAAGCACGGTGGCTAGGAAAACTCCCTAGAAAGGCCAGAACCTAGGAGGACACCTAGAGAGGAACCAGGCTATGAGGGGTGGCCAGTCCTCTTCTGGCTGTGCCGGGTGGAGATTATAACAGTAAATGTACAAGATGTTCAAATGTTCATAGATGACCAGCAGGGTCAAATAATAATAATCACAGTGGTTGTAGAGGGTGCAACAGGTCAGCACTTCAGGAGTAAATGTCAGTTGACTTTTCATAGCCGATCATTCAGAGTATCTCTACCGGTCCTGCTGTCTCTAGAGAGTTGAAAACAGCAGGTCAGGGACAGGTAGCACGTCCGGTGAACAGGTCAGGGTTCCATAGCCGCAGGCAGAACAGCTGAAACTGGAGCAGCAGCATGACCAGGTGGACTGGGGACAGCAAGGAGTCATCAGGCCAGGTAGTCCTGAGGCATGGTCCTAGGGCTCCTGGCCATCTGCTCAAGATTGTTGACTATTATGTGCATTGTACACCAAGCTGCTACTAGTGAGGAAGAGGCAAAGCGAGAGGGATAACTCAGCCCAAAGTCTGTATTCTTCAGCAGGTGAGAGGTCATAAAAAAAATGTATTTGCTTATTTGGGGCAGCAGGTAGCTTAGTGGCTAGAGCGTATATGGGTCCGTAACCGAAAGGTTGCAAGATTGAATCTCTGAGCTAACAAGGCAAAAATCTGTTGTTCTTCCCCTGAACAAGGCAGTTAACCCACTGTTCCTAGGCCATTATTGTAAATAAGAATTTGTTCTTAACTGACTTGCCAAGTTAAATAAAGGTTAAATAAAAATAAAATAAATAAATATGAGGTTTATTTGTTCGAATAGAAGCTTCACAGTGCTTAGGTTGTTATGAGTGTACTGATATAAGTAGGACAGGGGACATCCCAGGAACATCCCAGAAAAAACACTTTATATTGAAGTTGTGCCTGTTGTTCACACTAATATCTGCCCTCTCATCAGCTAGAATGGTCCCACCTGATCTTGTCTCTTCCCTTCCATTTTTCATTGTTAGAGCGGCCAATTGAGTATCTGGTTAATATAATGTATAACATGTCGTGCTACTGCTGCTGGAGCAGACCACACGTGTTCCGCATGGTAACTGGGGGTTGTCACACATGTTGATGGGCAAGAGGTAGCATGACATAATTGTAATTCAAACGCAACACTCCAATAAGCTGTGACAAACACACTTTGAACAGTGAGTCAAAACTCTGTTTTGAAAGATACTCACTTTATGTCCAAAGTTCTACCACTTACAATTTTGTCAATTTTGCAACTAGTACAATGTTTACGACTAATATCAATATAGGCCGTTTTCAACGATAGAAATAGTTTTTTCCTTCAGCTGCACTTAAACAGATTTTCAGACTACAAAATGAGCACAAAGCATGTGAGTTTGTACTGCATAATCTTCAACTCAATTACATAGTTTTTTACAAACACTCAAGTGGACAATTTGAAATAATGGTGTCATTGCATTTTAGGGTGAATTCATTTAAGCCTTTGCACTCTGGCTACCCCATACTAATAAAATGATTATAGGCATATACAAAGAAACCCATTTGAAAAAATATTACAGTTTACTTTCAAATACTACAGTACTTACTATAGAATGATGTAGTAAACTGTTGTGTACTGTAGAATACTATGCTACACACTGTAGTATCCCTCAATCAAGGCTGGGTTCAAACAACCCAGCGCTCGGTAAATAGTGGACAGAACACATTTGGGTCACAGCCATTGTTTGGGTAATCAGGTTATTTCCAGGAGGTGTGGCCTATTGTGGCGTGGCTTTCAGATATCTCTTTTTGGCCACATGAGAATAAATGTCATTCCTTTTAATAATTTTAAGTTTCTATACTGCAAATGTATGTTTTCCTTCAATAGTCTGGCACATTACATATTTAATGTCTGGGTTAGGATGGCCGGGATGCCCTTGTAGACTCCTGTGGTGGGCCTGCATGCTTACTTCGGTCACCAGTTGTACGGTGTTTCCTCCGACACATTGGTGCGGCTGGCTTCCGGGTTAAGCGAGGAGTTTCAGGAAGCAATGTGGAATAGCAGGGCTTTGTTTTGGAGGACGCATGGCTCTCGACCTTAGCCTCTCCCGAGTCCGTACAGATTTTTTAAACTATAGTAAATACTACAGTATTAATTTGAATATACCCTGCCCATTCCCCTTCCCCAATTTGTGCCACCCATAAGTGGGAAACCTACATGCCAACTAAAGACCATATATTGTGTTTCCTACATGTTGTAGAAAAGAGCAGACATGCAGAACTATCTGTTCAAACCCCAGACCCATCTACCCTTTAATATTTTTCCAGTGGGTTTCCTCAAGGAGAAAGCCTCCATTTCTATGTCAAAGATGATGAAACAAAAACACTATAGTGAATACAAGCTTACATGAAGCACTGAGGTTTTCCAGACAATATGTTAATTACGCGAGGCTTTGATCAATACAGTGTACACGTGGCACCTGCTGGTCAAAATCATTTAGAGCAGCCAAATTATTATAGATGACGTCCCTCACCCCGTAGTGCATGCACAGCGTAGCCTTTTTGTCTTTTACCAAACCAATACCAAAACTATCAGGTGGTTGTTTGAGGAAACTAAACTTTGAACGTCATTGATTACATGCTTCTTATAAAGTGATACAGGCATCGGCACACTGCTTTGTGGTACACTGCTGAGCAATTTCAAGGTATGCCTCGGCGCTCCGGCATCAAAGGTAACATCACTAGTAAATGCAACAGTAATGTCTAGTGATGGGAAACCAAGACTTTCTTAACAAATTGTGCTGGACATTTTTTTTATTACGTAGAGCTTTTAATACAGTGCACATTATTGACATCAACTGGTCAGGAATAAATATCAGCATGTTTTCTTTTTTATAGATGTGTTTTCCCATTGCATCCATCGAAACTTGTGAAGCAATTGATAGGTGTGAGCATTGGTAAATGTAATTTAGTTACAATGTGGGTTTCGCAACCCACATCCTACGTAACCTTTTTGCCTCCAGGTTCACAATTTTTTCAAAAACTGTACATCTGTGGAATTATTTAGTATGCTGAAGACAAAATAATATCATAGGCTACACTAAACAAAAAAAATGTATTTGAAGAACAATGGGAAGATAGTGTTGTTTCACAGAAATGAGTTGTTCAACCATAGCCAGGATTCAGTCTTGTACCTATACTGTTGTCTGACCCCAAATCCTGGTCCCTAACTTCTGAGATACCGTTCAGGTGCTATGAACTTAAAAAATCTAAGTAAATTGCTAAATAAGGTGTTCAGTAGAGGTCGGTGTTTGAAAGCAACTTTGCATCGAAGAAAGCACTGGCACCACGGTGAAGCACATGATAACACTAAGCTTCGGAACTCATTGATCATATGGTAATGTTACTTCGAAACTATCCATATATGCTTTTTTACACAAAAAAAAATACATTTACAAAAGATTTGCACGATTAAGGGTGTAACTCCATTGCATGATTTAGCATGATTTAGGATGTGACTCCACCGTCAGATTTTGGATGTTAATAATGAAATAAAAAACAGAAACAACCTATGCTTATCGAAGCTCAAGCTTTAAATACAATGGAGCCTATACTGGGATTCACTCCCGTGCCTCCACAGGATACTACTGTTCTACAGGCTGAGCCACCAGTCAGGTGAGAACTGGAGAATAATATCTAGACCCCTAAATCTCAACTCTGGACATCAAAGTCAGTTCAACTGCAGTTACACTTAATTGCACACACCTGGTGTGTGCAATTAATTATCAGGTAGAACAGAAAACCACAGGCTTCGGACCTCATAGGGTAAGAGTTGAGTATCCCTGACTTAGTGCGCTTACACACCGAATGGGTTTGGAGTGGTTTTTCCGAACGCGGGTGTGTTTACACCCTTACTCTTGTTCGTGTGGACTGGTGTGAACACTCTCTCCCCACCCGGGAGCACACTAAACAATGCACCGTGGTTCCCTCAAAAGCGCGGTGTCAGTGCGATTCAATTCCTATTTGACTCAGCCATGCCTCCTTGCCCGTCCAATATTTCCTCATCTCCCTACCCTTCTAATGTCAATATCCCCGATTCTTCTCCCTCTTTTCCCCCTGCCCCGCAACAACATTTCTCCCTGCAGGCAGTCACTGAGTCCGAGGTGCTAAAGGATCTCCTGAAACTTGACCCCAAAAGATAATCTGGGTCAGATGGTTTAGAACCTTTCTTCTTTAAGGTTGCTGCCCCTATCATCACCAAGCCTATCTTCAACCGTTTTAACCTGTCTCTCCTTTCTGGGGAGGATCCCATTGCTTGAAATGAAGCCACAGTTCGTCCTTTATTTAAAGGGGGAGATCGAGCTGATCCTAATTGTTGTAGGCTTATTTCTATTTTGCCCTGTTTATCAAAGGTGTTGGAAAAACTTCTCAATAATCAACTGACTGGCTTTCTTGATGTCTATAGTTTTCTCTCTGGTATGCAATCTGGTTTCCGCTCAGATAATGGATGTGTCACTGCAACCTTAAAGGTCTTCAATGATGGTACAATTGCCCTTGATTCTAAGCAATGTTGTGCTGTTATTTTTATCGACTTGGCCAAAGCTTTTGATACGGTAGAAAATTCCTTTATTGTGCGCCGGCTAAGGAGTATTGGTGTCTCTGAGGGGTCTTTGGCCTGGTTTGCTAACTACCTCTCTCAAAGAGTGCAGTGTATAAAGTCAGAACATCTGCTGTCTCAGCCACTGCCTGCCACCAATGGAGTACACCAAGGCTCGATCCTAGAACCCACTCTCTTCTCAATTACATCAACGACATAGCTCAGGCAATAGGAAGCGCTCTCATCCATGTATATGCAGATGATAGTCTTATACTCAGCTGGCCCCTCCCCAGATTTAGTGTTAAATGCTCTACAACAAAGCTTTCTTAGTGTCCAACAAGCTTTCTCTACCCTTAACCTTGTCCTGAACAGCTCCAAAACAAAGGTCATGTGGTTTGGTAAGAAGAATGCCCCTCTCCCCACAGGTGTGATTACTACCTCTGAGGGTTTAGAGCTTGAGGTAGTCACCTCATACAAGTATTTGGGAGTATGGCTAGATGGTACACTGCCCTTCTCTCAGCACATATCAAAGCTGCAGGCTAAAGTTAAATCTAGACTTGGTTTCCTCTATCGTAATCGCTCCTATTTCAACCCAGCTGCCAAACTAACCTTGATTCAGATGACCATCCTACCCATGCTAGATTATGGAGATATCATTTATAGATCGGCAGTTAAGGGTGCTCTCGAGCGGCTAGATGTTCTTTACCATTCTTTACCATTCGGCCATCAGATTTGCCATCAATGCTCCTTATCCACTGACTGAGTGATCAAACAGCTTTGTACGTGATTTATCATGTGGTAACTGCTTGTCAGCTTTGCTTTAGGTTTGAATTTTCAACTCACTTTTACATATTAACAAAACACTTTTGATGCATCATTTCATAATTACCCATAACAACTACTAAAGCTATTTCATTTACAATCACTGTTTGAGAATTTTAAAAATATCAAAATAGGCCTTCTCAAAAGTCAATAGTCAATCAAGTTGATTTCAGGATAGATTCCTCTGCCGTTTGCCCAAACTGAGTGATATTTCCACCTGCAAAGAATGTGAAATATCTAGATTAAATCCAACTTCCAACACCTGTCAGATAGTGGTGGTGCGACTTCGAACATCATCATCACCTGTTTTTGTTACTTTGATACAAGCATCGCTACGTTGTTTCAAATTAGTAGTGAAGGAAGTTTGAAGGATGTTGTTAACTAGCGTTAGCACGTTGACTGGAAGTCTATGGGAACAGCTAATAGTCATGGGCTTGAAAACTACAGTACCTGACGAAATGTTGGACCGACCTACTCATTCAAGGGTTTTCTTTATATATTTTGTTCTACATTGCAGAATAATAGTGAAGACATCAACACTATGAAATGACATATATGGAATAATGTAGTAACTAAAAAAAGTTAAACAAATCTAAATATGTTTTGATATTTTATATTCTTCAAAGTAGCCACCCTTTGCCTTGATGACATATTTGCACACTCTTGGCATTCTCTCAACCATCTTCATGATGTAGTCAACTGGGATGCAATTCAATTAACAGGTGTGCATTGTTAAAAGATAACTTGCGGAATTTCTTTCTTAATGTGTTTGAGTCAATCAGCTGTGTTGTGACAAGATAGGTGTGGTATAGAGAAGATCATGTCCATATTATGGCAATAACAGCTGAAATAATCATAGAGAAATGGCAGTCCATCATTACTTTCAGACATGAAGGTCAGTCAAACTGGAAATGTCAAGAACTCGCTAAAACCATCAAGCACTATGATGAATATGTCTCTCACGAGGACCGCCACAGGAAAGGAAGACCCAGAGTTACCTCTGCCGCAGAAGATAAGTTCATTAGAGTTGACTGCACCTCAGATTGAAGCCCAAATAAATGCTCCACAGAGTTCAAGTAACAGACACATCTCAACATAAGCTGTTCAGCGGAGACTGCGTGAATCAGGCCTTCATGGTCGAAGCTGTCATGAAGGCAAAGGGTGGCTACTTTGAAGAATCTCATATGAAATATATTTTGATTTGTTTAACACTTTTTTTGGTTGTGTGTTATTTCATAGTTTTGATGTCTTCACTATTATTCTACAATGTAGAAATGTACAATGTACAAAAAGAAAGAAAAACTCTGGAATGAGTAGGTGTGTCAACTTTTGACTGGTACTGTACCTCTAACTTCCTTCATAATAAACTTAAGTACATTAAAATGGTATCCACAAGTTCATCTGACTCTGGGGAAGTACATAAAGGACCTCATTGACAAAACCCTAAACTTGACAAAACCCCAAACTATCTCTTTAGGTGCTGTTTTTCAGAAATATTTCACCGGGACAGGAGAGGAAGTAATCAGGGAAACTCACGGAACCCCCCACAGACGAAATAAAAACATTTAGGCATAGGGGGTGTACCAATTTCAAGTGTTATTTGCTTGCTATGGGTGTATTGCTCTCTGAATTATGAAAAAGAAGGCATTAGGCAGCCATTTATTAGCTGTGTCTTACCAGAGGCCTTGACCTTACAACCCACTATGAGAAGGCAGTTAGAATATTACTAAAACAATCATAGACATGGTTACTCATCAATACATGCCATGCTCACTTCTTTCCTCGCTTGCAGCATAAGATGTCTGTCAGTATTTCCCCAAGCCTTATCTTTACTCAGACACAACTGTGTGTGTGTGTGAGGGTGATGTGGCAATGCGCTTGAGCTGCCTGTCACTCACTATTATTCTCTCAGGTCAGATCTGTGTGTGTTCCTCACATACAGTATTTTCAGTGTCTGTATGCATCCCGACATCAGCAGCTGTCCACCAAGGTTTCCATGCATATAACTTCAAGAGGACCTGACACCTCTCCTCCCTGAGCCTGGAACCCCTCTACTTATGGACTCTTCCCTTACAGATATTTCACAAAATAGAGGGAACTTGCTTATTTTCTTACTTTTTCTCTTTCTTTTTGTTAATTTGCTCCATTCTGCATGACAAACAATTGTTACAAATCTAGTTCATTTCAAGGCTAACACAATTCAATGAAACACGGAGAACATTTTTTTCAGCCGAGGCACCATGTCTATAAATAGATGGAGACATTTGCTCAATATTTCAAATTAGACTGGATTCAAAAGGTTTTTACCGTTGGAGCACTCAGTGTATTGAACATTAAGAGAATGACTGAGCACAGAATGAACCGTGTTTTGGCCCAAATCCTTCAGATTTGCGTAGATCAGCCTGTAGGGAATAATCATTCTAGAGATGATGGACTAGTTATTTAGACAGCCAGACAGTGGCTTCATTTCAACTTTAAACCATGTCCTAGATAATCTAGCATGGGAGAGCGGCACCCAGCCCTCAGCCGTCCCCAAGGATAAAGTGTTTAATGTCCATCCCCAGGCCAGTCCAGTTCGCTGCTGTATTTGGCACCTGGGAGACCTGTCTGTCTCTCTGTAGGACTTGGCTGGAGGCCTGCAGCTGCTCTCAGAGCCAGGTGTTGTTTTATTTATCTCAGAGCATAAGTGACCTTTACATCAGAGCTCTGGCTTCCGAGAGCCCAGCCTAGTAGGAGCTGTCTTTCTGGTCCCTCTCTTCTCTCACATTCCCCCAAGTGAAAGGTAAGACGGAGACACGTCAACAGCATCCATTTCACAAGTGTCAGGGAAAACCTTCCACAGTCACAACACTTATATTATCTATAACGTTGGGGTGCCTGGTTTTAGGAGCTTTATAAGAGTTTTTTTAATGAGTTCCCCAGGCAGTGACCTCTATGCTTTCATAGAGCAGAATACATATGGTTCTATCATATTAGCATCATATTGTCTGAAACTTTTTTTTTACTTACTCCAGTATTACCTTGTAATTACTCTGGGGGCATAAGGAAACGAAGGAACTGTCAGTATATGAAAATAAAAGACTTGAACAAATAAAGGCTGCATTCTTTGCATAATGATTGGTGTTGGACAAAAACAATAATGTCTGCCTGCAGTCACTCCAGTTCTAATCCCTCTCATTTTGCATAATAACAAATGAATACAAAGGGAGTTTGAGGAAGGCAGCGAGTTGCTATGGTAACATCAAGTGTCCTTCTGTGGCTCCAGTAGCCTGGAGGACAGCTGACGTTAACCCAGAAGTGTTTATACAGAAAACAGTTCCGAGAAGAACTACCCAAGGCCTTCGTCTAGGTACTTTACTTTTCTTAGCACCACAATACATTTTTCCAGATGAAGAAACACACACTAAATTCACTCCGAAGCACAGTTTGTTAGTGCACTGTACGTTCTGCAGCTTTCAGTGCAATATTATATAATCAACAGTGCTAGTCATATCTGTTTTTCAAGTGAAAAGTCTAGTTATTGGAAAGAGAACACCATCGATGATAGTCCAGAAAAGATTTGGTTTTGATTGGCCAATGAATGTTAAAGTGAGTTTCCATATTCCTGAACTAAATTTTGCACCTCAGCTGAGAACTGTATCCCCTTAATGGTCACCAGATTGCGCATCGGTTCATTCGCTAGTTTTCTTGCAAAAAGAGGGGTTGTAATATTAGCATTATCCCATAAGCAAGATCTCAGGAGACATTTAATAAATGCCATTAAGTTGTCAACAGTGACATTTGAATCAAAGAGAAAGATTAAATATCAGAAGTGCCTTCCGTTTGAATATCTGAGGAAGATGTTGTTGATGTAATTAAAATAAATATTTTCCCTGCTATCATTACCATAAATAAAATGAAGGAAAGCTAAAAACTCAAATGCATTTTGGAGAACAGCAAAAACAAGCAACATTTACTCCAGCCATTATTATCTTGTCGCTTCATTCACCTTAGTTAATAGGGGACTTAACGTTCTACAAATACATGTCATACAAGAATTAGCTGCTATGCACTAACTCAGCACCGGGATTAGAATTCTAGTGTAGTTTCATGTCAAGTCAAATAGCAGTTACCTAGCCAAAGCCATCTACACCTCTTTACTATTTTGAGAAAAAGTCACACTGTTCCCTGCAGCTGCAACGATGCTCTATCTATAAAGTTAGCCAGCCAAACAAACAGGGGCGTGTTCATAACAGAAACCGTTTACCAAATGGAAGCAAACAGAGCAAAACAAGAGTTTCTATTGGACAAATTCAGGTAGGTCTCTTCCCCATTCCATTTGCTGCTGTTTATGAAACATTTTGCCACAGAATCGTCAGAATGAACACACTCCAGCCTTCCCTCCGCTCCCTGGCATCCATCAGCATGGTCTTAATCTTGACTGTAATACCCAATTGATGCCATTGACATTGACACTCAATATATTTTGTTTTATTCGCAGCAATATTCACCATTTTATTAAAGCCTGAATGTTTTAATTGAATATGTTTCTGTTAACTTATGTTGTAGCTAGGTAGCAGCTAACTAACTGCTGCTAGCTAGCAGGATCTAGAATTAAAAGTCCCATCCCAGCAACCAACAACTACCTAGCAACGTCATAGCCATAGCTACCTCTCTAACGGGTGATGGTCACAGATGAGGAATGCCTCTGTTGTCAAGAGTGTGCACAGGGGCAGGGACTGCTAGCAGAGATTTAGGAGGCTGCATGCCTCTTCGCACACCCCAGTGTTGGCCCCCACACAGACAGAGGGATACTTACTACCTTTCACATCCCAAAGAGGAACTCTTTGGAATAGTCGGTTCCGGCCGGCCAGCAAGTACCAGATGGGACTGGGTTGTGGCTCCACTGTTAATCGAGGACCTATGATCTCCTTCCTGGATACAAAGTGATCTGCTCAGGTAATAACATTGATATATGACATTATATTCAACTGATTTCCTTCATGCATACAACTTCCTCTGCACATCTTAGTGAACGTCGCTGCTTGCTAGCACCGACAACAATGTTATTGTCATATCCAACGGAGGAAAGTAGTTGAGTAGCTACATTTTCTTTTTCTCTCCTCTTGTTACAGATGTCCTGCTTAAACCTGATATTAACATATGGTGTCTCAGTGACACTACTCAAGTTGCCCTGTGAAGGAGGGTGGCTAGCACTGGTACATGCTGGTGTTATTGTCATATCTATAGGAAACTAGTTGAAGAGGTTTTTCCTGTTCTCTTCTATTGTTACAGATCTTCTGGTCCAGCCTCATATCGTCCTAAATTACTAAAATTGAGGGGTCTCCAGGGGCCACTAGGGGCCCGAGGTGTTCAGGGGCCACAGATTCACCATCACCTGTTACACTCAGCCAAAGTACACAGGAAGCTCATTCCTCCACACTTTCACCGGCTCCAACAGAACCTAGACCCAGACAGCAGTCAATCACTCTTCTGCCTTCCTCTTCCCTGCTGCGGATGACTCCCACCAACGCAACTACAGCTGTGTTTATGAGAATTATGTTTTCTCTCATAACTCTCACTTTCAGGTAACTGAACATAATTCAGACTTATCATTTTTTCATTGACAGATTTCCCACATATTTAACTGATGATGATCAGTCACTTCATCAAACTTGTTTCTATTTGCAGCCTCTCCTCTACCAACCTTGCTCATCAGACACTTTGTAGTGCTGGTAATCCTACTAACAGCCATCATTGTACTTCAAGGTAAAGACATTTACTCAGATGTGACAAGTCATTTGACCTAGATGGAGAGGGTGCCTCCTAAACCACCAGGAGGCAGAAGAGAGTGAACAGGGTGAGCAGCATGGATCTTTATGACAATGTCAATGCCATGGAGATGATCTCGCTGAGCTCCAGAGCTGAAGCCAGTCCGGGAGAGGAGAGAGCAGCCCAGGGGACGGAGTAGGACAAGAATGATGCTGACCCTACATGCTAATCTTAGGTCAGTTTTGTGTTTTAAAATGTATGGTCAGCAGAGCACTGGTGCATAAAATGTGGCGGCAGGTAGCTTAGTGGTTAGAGCCAGCAACCAAAAGGTTGCTAAATCGAATCCCCGAGCTGTCATGGTAAAAATCTGTCATTCTGCCCCTGAACAAGGCAGTTAACCCACTGTTCCTAGGCTGTCATTGTTCTTAACTGACTTGCCTAGTTGAAATGAAAAACTTAAATTGTTCGTATTTTAATAACACAAGTTCAGAATTTGTTTATCTTTCTATAACCCTGGAAGAAGTCTAAAAGGAGTGACTGCAACCACCATTATTCCTTTTTGTATTGTTTTTTCCCCCCAGAATTTTTAACATGGAGTTTATTAAGAGACTAGGTACATTTTCGTCTGGTTTGTGTTGTATACATTGCATTCGATCGTAAAAAAAGGACTCATGTTTGTCACAAGTCAATTTGGTTTATTGTTGGAGTTTATCTCTGATGATGCTGTTGATTAGAAATGTTATGATATTGATTATGATGATTGTAGATTAGTGTTATGATGTTGTTCATAGTATTTAATGTTATTATCTTATGATCTGTTGTTTAGGGAGAAAGCTCAGTACATAGTGCACGTCTGATATATAACAGTGTGTGTGTGTGTGTGTGTGTGTGTGTGTGTGTGTGTGTGTGTGTGTGTGTGTGTGTGTGTGTGTGTGTGTGTGTGTGTGTGTGTGTGTGTGTGTGTGTGTGTGTGTGTGTGTTGTGTACATATTTAAGTAATTCAATTAATAAGTTTAAATAAACATTTGATTTAGCTTTCTGGTAACTTACCCCAAATTCCAACATTTTACACAAAAACACTTATTGGGTGTTTTGACAACATGGATACTTATTGTAAAAGTAGAGGAAGATTGCAGAAGAGGTAAGACAGCATTTTTATTGATGATCGTTTGGGAGTTTGAGTGAGTGCATAGTTTGAGTGAGTGCATGAGTGTGTGAGTCAGGGCAAGGTCTGACCAATACAGGACAAAGAACCAGAATACACAGATCGCAAAAAGTATTTTTTAAATTTTGTTTGTTTCCATTAGAAATCACATCGGAACCCAAATAAAAGAGGGAGGGAAAAATAATTGGGTAAGGGAGAAAAGAAAGAAAAGCAAACCCGAAAACATTTGCCACTCATACTGCAATCCTAGAAACCTTTTGACTTCTTGTCACCGTGGGCAACAGTCTTCATCTGACCATTTAAGGAGCTCTTCTAATTGGCTGAGACAGAGCTCAAGCAAAGAGAAAGCATGAAGTATTGAATAATTCTATATCGGAATGAGTCACAAGATGGCGGGTATGACTGAATAGTTGTCGGCCCTGGAGATGAAGGCGACTGTTACTATCTGGCTGGTCAGCCAACTGGTCCCATCTGGCCGGCCAACTGGTACTATCTGGCTGACTGGAACTATTCAGGCTGATCGGCCGACTGGTCCCATCTGGCCGGCCGACTGGTCCTATCTGGCCGGCCGACTGGTCCTTTCAGGCTGGTTGACTGGTCCGGCCGACTGGTCTTTTCTGGCAAGCCGACTGATAATATCTGACGGGTCCCATCTGGCCGGCATACTGGTCCCTTCTATCTGGTTGGCCAACTTCTCCCATCCGGCCAGCCAACTGGTACTATCTGGTACTATAGCTCTCTTGTCCTATCTGGCCGGCCAAATGTTCATATCTGGCCGGCCAACTAGTACTATCTGGTACTATAGCTCTCTTGTCCTATCTGGCCGGCCAAATGTTCATATCTGTCCGGCCAACTGGTACTATCTGGCCAGCTGACCGACTGGACCAATCTGACCGGCCTAGTTGTCCCATCTAGCTGGCATGCTAGTCCTTACGACTGGTCCAGCCCACTTGTCCTATCCGACTGTTCATATCTGGCTGGCTGACTGGTCCTATCTGGCCGGTCAACTGTTCATATCTAGTGGACTGATGCTTTGAGCCTGAAGATCTGAGGAGAAATAGAGAGGAGAAAGAGAGAGAGAGAGAGCAGAGGAGAGTTGGGCTTGACCTTGAGTGGAAAAGTGGAAAAGGTTACTGGTTATGATTACACCACTGGTGAGAAGTCAATGTTGTTTACACGTAATTTCAACTCCAAAAATCTATGTTGATGACATTAAATCAACCTGGAAAACAGATTGGATTTTTTAAAAGTCGTCAATGTAAGGGCATTTAATATTTTTGGGGTTTTGTAAAAGGTAATCAACGTAAAGGAATTTAGTAATGTTTTCACCCAAATCCAATGACATGGTAAAATTTTTTGTTGATTTCATATTAGTTGCCAACTCAACCAAATGTAAATCAAAACCAGACGTCTGTCTGTGCCCAGTGGGATGTTAGTCTGTCAGCCCTATCTCTTTTGACATCTCCCTCTCTCTCTCTCTCATCCCCAACTCTCTCCCCTCCTCTGTCTCGGTCTCTCTCTCTCCCTCATATATATATATATATATATATACATACATATATTCCAGACACAGAACCCCCCCCCCTCTCCTGCTCGAACATCATCTCCTCTCCATATGTATATGGACAGTGAAGCGTTTAAAAAACAAATGGGCTCTTTTTATTCATGTTGGTTTCTGTTGAAGAGTCCAGACACACCATAATTGTGGACGCTGCAGGAAGGAGAAGAAGGAAAAGTGATGAAGGATAGAGCGTCACACTTAAGAATCAGTGCCAGTGAGAGATATTGACGATCTTGGTGTTTTCCTCATCCCCTGCGGGCATTGACGATGCAAGTGTGTACAGGAACTGCTTGTGACACACAATGTGGTAAGACTCCACCCGCTCTTTCAACTAGCCCAATATGCCTTTCTGAAGAAGTCTTGGTAAATTAAAATCAATATTTTTTTGTAATCAATGTTTTTTATATTGTCATTTATTATATTTAAATACATTTTTGTTCTGATGCAATGTTCAGATATTCTGTTTTTAGCACAATCATCAAACCGGAAACATGTCAAAACTGAAAATTGACGAAACACAAGCGGTCATATTTTATAATAGTTCTAGCAATTAATAGCAATAACAGCAATTACTATGTATAATTAATCACATCACGACCATTGATCGTATGTAAAACCAGAAATGCATTGAAAATGATTGGATTCAACAAACATGGCTTTTTATTCTCACATAAACTGGAATTAGTTTTGCTCATAATCAGTAAAATATTGCAACCTTACAATTTTGTTTTTTTTGTTTGGTCCGAAAGATGCAAATTATCGATTAAAAGCAATGTGAAAAAACAGTAAATATATCCACAATGCATTGTATGTAACCTCTTCATCCACAAACAGTGGCTAGCTAAAGAATAGAGCTGACAAGATGAGTTTGGTCATAAAAGGAGACTCACAAATTCAATCCCACAATAGTTTTTCTGAACTCAGTCACTCAAATCAGATTTGAACCTTCCGACAGCCATTGAAACCCTATTTTGTCACTGACAAAGTCCCACCCATGCTGCTGAAGGCAGACATGGATAAGTACAAGTTCTATGCAAAATTTCAAAATTGGAATGCATTAATTATCACCGGTAATTGAAAAATATGTGAATAAAACAGTAAATATATCAATAATTAACACACAAAACATTTTCTGTTAGTGATTTATTCATTTAAATGGCACATGCAGGCAGTCAATCGCGTAACCTCTCTCATCCACTCTGAACCATTCAGTGTTGTTGTTTATGTACGTAGCTAGTGAGCTAAGCTGTAGCATTAGCAATGTCTTTCAAAAGGAGACAACTCACAAATGTGGAAAATCTGTAGATTTAAAAAAATTCTGACAATGAGTCTGAAAGTCAGGAATCAGATTCTGACAGTGACGAGCTGCTCCCCAGCCATTGAGAACCCTGGATCTGAGGACCCCCTTGTCCACTGACAAAGTCCCAGTTCCCTTTGAAGATGCTGCTGAAGGCAGACAGACAGTGGATGAAGTACAGGAGTTCTGTGTTAGCTGGAAGGCTGCCAGCCATTTCACCCCTCCTGGCCCTGAAGAGAGAAGAGAAAGCCAAGAGTGGGGGGGACAACCACCATTAGTGAAATGTATACCTTCCTGGTGACAGTCCTCCTCATGGGGATAGTAAAGAATAACTCCCTAAGAGAATACTGGAGCACAGATCCTATGTTTGCAACTTCCTTCTTTGCCACCCTCTTTTCCCAAGACTGCTTCCTAGCTCTGCTGCGATGACTGCATTTCATCAACAATGCTACTGCCATCCTAAATGACCTGTTATATAAAATAAGAAATATCAACAGCTGGCAGTAAAGTGGCATGACATACAAGACATCCATGTCCTTTCCATACAGCAACCATGTGGGCCACAGGGAAGGTGGACAACCTGACAGAGAAAAATCTAACCAGACTGCGTGCTTGGCTATAACCTCAAAATGGGGGCAGGGGATAATGCAGACATGATAAACAGTTTTGTGGAATGCACTCAGAAAACAACCAATTGGTATAAGAATATATTTTTTTAATTTTTCCAGGGTAGCTTCAAAATACAACTAGCCAATACTTGTCTGACACAATTAGCATTGTTTTACAGAGCTAATAGAAGAATGTAGCTAGCTACATAAGCACAATTGAATATAACACCATAAAGGTTATGAAATGAGTAACGTTACTTTGCGTGTCCACGGTTAAAAGGAATATACAAACATTATGCTCCACACACAGTGAGCTACAGTAGAAATGGTATAACACGACATACAGAAACTATTATAGCATAATAAGGCTTTGATAGAAACACAGTCTGGATTTGAACCTGGGTGTTTGCAGTGACATCTCTAGCACTGAGATGCATACGGCCAGGGTAGCTTCAAAATACAACACGTGCTAATACTTCTCTGATGCAATTAGCATTGTTTTCCATAGCTAACAGAAGAATGTAGCTTGCTACCTATGCATTGAGTATAACACTATAAAGGTTTTGAAATGAGTAACGTTACCTTGCATGTCCGCAGTTACTGTGGATGTGGTAGTCATTAAAAAATCATGTTAAACACTGTTATCGCACACAGACGGAGTCCATACAACTTATTATGTGACATTTTACTCCTGAGCGTATTTAGGCTTGCCATAACAAAGGGGTTGAATACTTACTGACTCGAGACTTTTCAGCCTTTCATTTTTAATGAATTTATAAGAATATCTAAAAACATAATTTCACTTTGACATTATTCGGTATTGCGTGTATGCCAGTGAAACAAAATCTCAATTTAATCCATTTTAAATTCAGGAAAATGACAAGGGCTTTGAATACTCTGAAAGCATTGTATCAATGGTAATGATGGTATTGAGAGAGAGTTACCCAGATGGGTAACCTGAATGTCGTTGTATCTATGGTGCTGAACAGATGCTTGTTTTGTTCTTTGTAGACAATTCAGCTTTGCTTCCTAAAGGCTGTGCCTGGAGTGGGACCTGTGAGGACAGCGGCTGGGGAAAGACAATTAAATGATTCTTCCATCATGTGTTGTCAGCTCCACCAGTGGCAAATTCCCCTCTCCTGATTTAATTTTTAATTTTTATTTCACCTTTATTTAAACAGGTAGTCTAGTTGAGAACAAGTTCTCATTTGCAACTGCGACCTGGCCAAGATAAAGCAAAGCAGTGCGACACAAACAACAACACAGAGTTACACATGGAATAAACAAGCGTACAGTCAATAACACAATAGAAAAAAAGAAAGTCTATGTGCAGTGGCCTCTAAACCTCAATCATGGCCTCTAAACGTTCAAGCTGCATACTGGACCCTATTCCTGTGCTTGGCCCTCCTATGTTGAACATAATAAACGGCTCTCTATCCACTGGATGTGTACCAAACTCACTAAAAGTGGCAGTAATAAAGCCTCTCTTGAAAAAGCCAAACCTTGACCCAGAAAATATAAAAAACTATCGGCCTATATCGAATCTTCCATTCCTATCAAAGATTTTAGAGAAGGCTGTTGCAACTCACTGCCTTCCTGAAGACAAACGATGTATACGAAATGCTTCAGTCTGGTTTTAGACCCCATAATAGCACTGAGACGGCACTTGTGAAGGTGGTAAATGACATTTTAATGGCATCGGACCGAGGCTCAGCATCTGTCCTCGTGCTCCTAGACCTTAGACCTTAGTGCTGCTTTTGATACCATCGATCACCACATTCTTTTGGAGAGATTGGAAACCCAAATTGGTCTACACGGACATGTTCTGGCCTGGTTTAGATCTTATCTGTCGGAAAGATATCAGTTTGTCTCTGTGAATGGTTTGTCCTCTGACAAATCAACTGTAAATTTCGGTGTTCCTCAAGGTTCCACTTTAGGACCACTATTGTTTTCACTATACATTTTACCTCTTGGGGATGTTATTCGAAAACATAATGTTAACTTGCACTGCTATGCGGATGACACACAGCTGTACATTTCAATGAAACATGATGAAGCCCCAAAATTGCCCTCGCAAGAAGCATGTGTTTCAGACATAAGGAAGTGGATGGCTGCAAACTTTCTACTATTAAACTCAGACAAAACAGAGATGCTTGTTCTAGATCCCAAGAAACAAAGAGATCTTCTGTTGAATCTGACAATTAATCTTAATGGTTGTACAGTCGTCTCAAATAAAACTGTGAAGGACCTCGGCGTTACTCTGGACCCTGATCTCTCTTTTGAAGAACATATCAAGACCATTTCCAGGACAGCTTTTTTCCATCTACGTAATATTGCAAAATTCTGAAACTTTCTGTCCAAAAATGATGCAGAAAAATGAATCCATGCTTTTGTCACTTCTAGGTTAGACTACTGCAATGCTCTACTTTCCGGCTACCTGGATAAAGCACTAAATAAACTTCAGTTCGTGCTAAATACGGCTGCTAGAATCCTGACTAGAACCAAAAAATTTGATCATATTACTCCAGCGCTAGCCTCTCTACACTGGCTTCCTGTCAAAGCAAGGGCTGATTTCAAGGTTTTACTGCTAACCTACAAAGCATTACATTGGCTTGCTCCTACCTATCTCTCTGATTTGGTCCTGCCGTACATACCTACACGTACGCTACGGTCACAAGACGCAGGCCTCCTAATTGTCCCTAGAATTTCTAAGCAAACAGCTGGAGGCAGGGCTTTCTCCCATAGAGCTCCATTTTTATGGAACGGTCTGCCTACCCATGTCAGAGACGCAAACTCGGTCTCAACCTTTAAGTCTTTACTGAAGACTCATCTCTCCAGTGGGTCATATGATTGAGTGTAGTCTGGCCCAGGAGTGGGAAGGTGAACGGAAAGGCTCTGGAGCAACGAACCGCCCTTGCTGTCTCTGCCTGGCCGGTTCCCCTCTTTCCACTGGGATTCTCTGCCTCTAACCCTATTACAGGGGCTGAGTCACTGGCTTACTGGGGCTCTCTCATTCCGTCCCTGCAGGGGGTGCGTCACCTGAGTGGGTTGATTCACTGTTGTGGTCATCCTGTCTGGGTTGGCGCCCCCCCCCCTTGGGTTGTGCCGTGGCGGAGATCTTTGTGGGCTATACTCAGCCTTGTCTCAGGATGGTAAGTTGGTGGTTGAAGATATCCCTCTAGTGGTGTGGGGGCTGTGCTTTGGCAAAGTGGGTGGGGTTATATCCTTCCTGTTTGGCCCTGTCCGGGCGTGTCCTCAGATGGGGCCACAGTGTCTCCTGACCCCTCCTGTCTCAGCCTCCAGTATTTATGCTGCAGTAGTTTGTGTCGGGGGGCTAGGGTCAGTTTGTTATATCTGGAGTACTTCTCCTGTCCTATTCGGTGTCCTGTGTGAAGTGTGCGTTCTCTAATTCTCTCCTTCTTTCTTTCTCTCTCTCGGAGGACCTGAGCCCTAGGACCATGCCCCAGGACTACCTGACATGATGACTCCTTGCTGTCCCCAGTCCACCTGGCCATGCTGCTGCTCCAGTTTCAACTGTTCTGCCTTACTATTATTTGACCATGCTGGTCATTTATGAACATTTGAACATCTTGGCCATGTTCTGTTATAATCTCCACCCGGCACAGCCAGAAGAGGACTGGCCACCCCACATAGCCTGGTTCCTCTCTAGGTTTCTTCCTAGGTTTTGGCCTTTCTAGGGAGTTTTTTCTAGCCCCCGTGCTTCTACACCTGCATTGCTTGCTGTTTGGGGTTTTAGGCTGGGTTTCTGTACAGCACTTTGAGATATCAGCTGATGTACGAAGGGCTATATAAATACATTTGATTTGATTTGATTTGAGTGTGTGCAAATGACGTGAGGAGGTAAGGCAATAAATAGGCCATAGTAGCGAAGTAATTACAATTTAGCAAATGAACACTGGAGTCATAGATGTGCAGATGAAGATGTGCAAGTAGAAATACTGGTGTGCAAAAGAGCAGAAAAGTAAATAAAAACAATATGGGGATGAGGTAGGTAGATTGGATGGGCTACTTACAGATGGGCTATGTACAGCTGCAGTAATCGGTTAGCTGCTCAGATAGCTGATGTTTAAAGTAAGTTAGAGACATATAAGTCTCCAGCTTCAGCGATTTTTACAATTCGTTCCAGTCATTGGCAGCAGAGAACTTAAAGGAAAGGTGGCCAAAGGAGGTATTGGCTTTGGGGATGACCAGTGAGATATACCTACTGGTGCGTGTGCTACGGGTGGCGGTTGTTATCGTGACCAGTAAGCTGAGATAAGGTGGAGCTTTACCTATGAAAGACTTATAGATGACCTGGAGCCAGTGGGTCTGGCGACGAATATGTAGCGACGGTCAGCCGACGAGAGCATACAGTGGTGGGTGGTATATGGGGCGTTGGTGACAAAACGGATGGCACTGTGATAGACTGCATCCAGTTTGCTGAGTAGAATTGTTGGAGGCTATTTTGTAAATGACATCACCGAGTTCGAGGATTGGTAGGATAGTTCGTTTTACGAGGGTATGTTTGGCGGCGTGAGTGAAGGATGCATTGTTGCGAAATAGGAAGCCGATTCTAGATTTAACTTTGGATTGGAGATGTCTAATATGAGTCTGGAAGGAGAGTTTACAGTCTAGCTAGACACCTAGGTATTTGTAGTGATGCTAGTCGGGCGGGTTGGTGCGGGCAGCAAACGGTTGAAAAGCATGCATTTAGTTTTATTAGCGTTTAAGAGCATTTGGAGGCCACGAAAGGAGTGTTCTATGTCATTGAAGCTCGTTTGGAGGTTTGTTAACACAGTGTCCAAAGAAGGGCCAGATGTATACAGAATGGTGCCGTCTGCGTAGAAGTGGATCAGGGAATCACCCGCAGCAAGAGCGACGCTGTTGATATATACAGAGAAAAGAGTCGGCCAAAGAATTGATCCCTGTGGTACCCCATAGATACTGCCAGAGGTCCGAACAACATGCCCTCCGATTTGACACACTGAACTCTGTCTGAGAAGTAGTTGGTGAACCAGGCAAGGCAGTCATTTGAGAAACCAAGGCTGTTGAGTCTGCCGAAAAGAATACGGTGATTGACAGAGTCGAAAGCCTTGGCCAGGTTGATGAAGACGACTGCACAGTACTGTCTTTTATCGATGGCGGTTATGATATTGTTTAGTACCTTGAGCGTGGCTGAGGTGCACCCGTGACCAGCTCGGAAACCGGATTGCACAGTGGATAAGGTACGGTGGGATTCGAGATGGTCAGTGATCTGTTTAATAACTTGGCTTTTGAAGACTAGACAGGCAGCGCAGGATGGATATAGTTCTGCAACTGTTTGGATCTAGAGTGTCACCCCCTTTGAAGAAGGGGGATGACTGCGGCAGTTTTCCAATCTTTAGGGATCTCGGACGATATTAAAGAGAGGTTGAACAGACTGGTAATAGGGGTTGCAACAATGGCGGCAGATAATTTTAGAAAGAGACGGTCCAGATTGTCTAGCCCAGCTGATTTGTACGGGTCCAGGTTTTGCAGCTCTTTCAGAACATCTGCTGTCTGGATTTGGGTGAAGAAGAAGCTGGGGAGTCTTGGGCAAATAGCTGCGGGGTGTGTGTAGCTGTTGGCCAGGGTTGGGGTAGCTAGGAGGAAAGCATGGCCAGCCGTAGAGAAATGCTTGTTGAAATTCTCGATTATTGTGGATTTATCGGTGGTGACAGTGTTACCTAGCCTGAGTGCAATGGGCAGCTGGGAGGAGGTGCTCTTATTCTCCATGGACTTTACAGTGTCCCAAAACTAGAGTTGGAGCTACAGAACTACAAATTTCTGTTTGAAAAAGCTAGCCGTTGCTTTCCTGACTGACTGCCTGTATTGGTTCCTGACTTCCCTGAAAAGTTGCACATCGCGGGGACTATTCGATGCTAGTGCAGTCCGCCACAGGATGTGCACTACGTGGGGTTGTGCACTACGTGGGGTTCCTGGAGGTTGAGGAGTCGCAAGATATAGTAATTTATGTTTAACTTAACAAAGTATAAAAACAGGCTTACTGCACATCCTTTTCATTATTCTATCCATAACTTTAGTCCAGGGTTTGCCACATCACCTGCAGTTTTTATTTTTCCTTTATTTAACTAGGCAAGTCAGTTAAGAACAAATTCTTATTTTCAATGACGGCCTAGGGGGCAGAATGACAGATTTGTACCTTGTCAGCTCAGGGGTTTGAACTTGCAACCTTCCGGTTACTAGTCCAATGCTCTAACCACTAGGCTACCCTGCTGCCTCAACAGGTTTAGAGGAGCGTTAATACAGTGCATTCGGGAAGTATTCAGATCCCTTGACTTATTCCACATTTTGTTATATTACAGCCTTATTCTAAAATTGATTAAATAGTTTTTTTTCAACATCAATCTACACACAATACTCCATAATGACAAATCCAAAACGTTTTTTTTGTTTCGAAATATTGTATTTGCGTATGTATTCAGACGCTTTACTCAGTACTTTGTTGAAGCAACCTTGGCATTGATTAAAGCCTTGAGTCTTCTTGGGTATGAAGCTACAAGATTGGCACACATGTATCTCCCATTCTTCTCTGCAGATCCTCTCAAGCTCTGTCAGGTTGGATGGAAAGTTTCGCTGCACAGCAATTTTAAGGTCTCCCCAGAGATGTTCGATCGGGTAGAAGTCAGGGCTCTGGCTGGGACACTCAAGGACATTCAGAGACTTGTCCCGAATCCACTCCTGTGTTGTCTTGGCTGTGTGGTTAGGGTCATTGTCCTGTTGGAAGGTGAATCTTCACCCCAGTATGAGGTCCTGAGCACTCTGGAGCAGGTTTTCATCAAGAATCTCTCTCTACTTTGCTCCGTTCATCTTTCCCTCAAATCTGACTAGTCTCCCAGTAACTTCCATTGAAAAACATCCCCACAACATGATGCTGCCACCATCATGCTTCACCGTAGGGATGGTGAAAGGTTTCCTCCAGAAGTGACGCTTGGCATTCAGGCAAAAGAGTTCAATTTTGGTTTCATCAGGTCTGAGTCCTTTAGGCGTTTTTTGGCAAACTCCAAGCAGGCTGTCATGTGCCTTTTACCGAGGAGTGGCTTCCGTCTGGCCACTCTACCATAAAGGCCTGATTAGTGGACTGCTGAAGAGATTGTTGTCCTTCTGGAAGGTTCTCACATTTCCACAGAGGAACTCTGGGGTATTATTTGTAGATTGATGAAAAAACAACAATTTAATCAATTTTAGAATTAGGCTATAACGTTGGAAAATGTGGAAAAGTCAAGGGGTCTGAAAACTTTCGAAATATACTGTAAATAAAGGAAGAGAGACTTAGGCCTAGCCCGAGAGAGATAGAGATTTGCAGGCGTCATGCAACGACACCGACATGCATTTCTTTATGTCAGATAGCTACTGCGTCTGCTATACCGACATAGGTGTACAGAAGAAGGGTAATTTGTTCATTTTCAATCAGATTTTTTTGTAAAAAGATAAGCATTATATTGTTACATTTTAGGGGCAACCGAAGGCCTGAAACATTCTTCCTCACCTCAAGTTCAACTGTCGGTGCCAGTTGGAGCGTCAGTGCACACTGCCTTTATGTCAAATGATTGCAGTAGTTAAAGCTTAATAAAAGCCACACCAAACCTTCACAACAGTTTCTAAACTGTATTGGGGCAATATCAGAAGTAAGTCAAGCCATTGTTTATAGGGAAAATACAAACAGGCTATTATATTGCGGCAAACATAGCAGGAACTGAATTTGGTGTATAGGCCAAATGCACTTTTTCCCATCAGAGTTCTTTCCATCAAATGGACATGTCGCAGATGAAAGACTGTACATCGATACACATGTAGTGCACATGAACATACCTTTTAAGGTGAAATTCCTAAATACTAGTTAAATGGGTTTCCTTCATTGCCACTATAGGCATACTGATGGTTTTGTCACACACAAAACAATGTGTGAAGGTATAGCGAATGTGCTTACTCTGGTATTGGTATGTGCAATCTAGCCAACAGCTTGCAGATTTTTCAATGACGGTCTACCAAAAGGCAAATGGCCTGCTGTGGGAACAGGGGCTAGGATTAAAAATATAAATAAATTCAATAAAAATATAGGACAAAACACACGAAAACACAAGACTACATAAAGAGAGACTTAAGGCAGCATCACAGCATGGCAGCAACACATGACAACACAGCATGGTAGCAACACAACATGGCAGCAGCACAACATGGTAGCAGCACAAAACAGGGCACAAACATTATTGGGAACAGACAACGGCACAAAGGGCAAGAAGGTAGAGACAACAATGCATCACCCAAAGCAGTCACAACTGTCAGTAAGAGTGTCCATGATTGAGTCTTTGAATGAAGAGATTGAGACAAAACTGTCCAGTTTGAGTGTTTGTTGCAGCTCGTTCCAGTCACTAGCTGCAGCAAACTGAAAAGACGAGCGACCAAAGGATGTGTGTGCTTTGGGGACCTTCAATGGAATGTGACTGGCAGAACGGGTGCTGTGTGTGGAGGATGACGGCTGCAGTAGATATCTCAGATGGGGGGAGTGAGGCCTAAGAGGGTTTTATAAATAAGCATCAACCAGTGGGTCTTGCGACGGTTATACAGAGATGACCAGTTTGTAAGAGGAGTATAGTGTGCATTGATGTGTCCTATGAGGAGAATTGGTGGCAAATCTGATGGCCGAATGGTAAACATCTAGCCAGTGCAGGTATAGCATACGACATGATGAGGTTTTTATAGATAAATGTGCAAGATAATTTTTATTTGTCAATGGCAGCCAAGCTTCGATCATCATGTAACCAGAATAAGACCCTCAATATTTATTGAAAGGAAAATCATCCTCATCACTGTGCCCTTTCACCACCCTGTGAAGTTCATAACCTATTTCATCTGTAGCCTAATAAACTGAATGCTTATCATGATGCAGTGAAGCTTTTTAATCAGACATGTAGGTTACTTTACTCGCATCAAAAGGTTGCATGTAAACCTGGTTAATGTCAAGACATTTTGAGGATGTTGGAATTATATTTTGGATGAACGTGCGCATGCCTACAGGATACTTTTGAAGTAGCCTATGATGATCTGCAACAGACAGCGCATTCCGTATCAGAAGTTTAAAAAATACAGCCAGACTGGCCTGCTCCTGTGCCTTTCTAGACCTTATAAACTGTTGAGCGTAGAGCCACAACTGATCCAAATCAAATGAAACATTCAAATCACAGGGCTTTTGAGCTGTTATTCAAATAACATGTTCACTGGAGTAGGCTAGAATGTTGTACTCGCTTGAAAAGAAAAATGCAACTATTCATCACATTATGGTGTTGTAGGCTAGTTAAGGTAGGATAATTGTCTTGTCCCTAAAACAAGATCAGTAGTGAAGCTGTTCTTTCATGCTCAATGATGCATCTGGCCTCTCTGCTGCCTATCAGCTATTCCTATTTGTTCTTGTCGATTCATTTAAAAAATGGATGCAGCATTTAATGTTTTTATGTGCGGCATGATTGCTAGACAGCCTATTGCAGATCTGGACAAACGATCCACCTACCACTATTGTCACTCTGAATGGTGGATAGAAGGCAGGATAGACCATTAGAATGGTAGACGACTGACGTGTGGTATAGTAAGGCAAGTACCAAAACACATTGATATAGGTGAGGCGCATGCAAGCAGAATAGGACATTTTGCTAGGATGGAAAACCTGCAAAGAGTGAATGTAAACCAGGAATAAAACACTACCACCCCCCCAGTAATTTGCAATATGTCCCTTACCAGGTACCCATTCTCTTCTCCATCATCATCTATGTGACTGGGAATTTTTTATTTTTTTACCTTTATTTTACTAGGCAAGTCAGTTAAGAACAAATTCTTATTTTCAATGACGGCCTAGGAACAGCAGGTTCAGGGGCAGAACAACAGACTGCCTGTTCAGGGGCAGAACAACAGATTTGTACCTTGTCAGCTCGGGGATTTGAACTTGCAACCTTTCGGTTACTAGTCCAACGCTCTAACCACTAGGCTACCCTGCCGCCCCGAAATTAATACCTTGACGCAATATGTAAGGTAATCTAAATGTTTTTATAACAGAAAGGTGTATTTTCTCTGTCAATAATATAGAGTATTTGTGTCGGTTTATGTTCAGTTTCAATTCAGAAAAGCACCAAGAGTGTCACGTTCTGACCTTCGTTCTTTTGTTATGTCTTTGTTTTAGTATGGTCAGGGCATGAGTTGGGTGGGTTGTCTATGTACCTTTTTCTATAATTTGGAATTTCTGTGTTTGGCCTGGTATGGATCTCAATCAGAGGCAGCTGTCAATCACTGTTCCTGATTGAGAACCATACTTAGGTAGCCTGTTTTCACTTTTGAGTTGTGGGTGATTATTTTCCGTGTCAGTGTTTGTGCCACACGGGACTGTTTTGTTTGTTTCGGTATTTCACGTTGTTATTTTCTAGTTTAGTGTTCATGTAAATAAAGTATCGTTATGGACACTTACCACGCTGCACATTGGTCCGACATATCTTACTCCTCGTCAAAAGAAGAGGAGAGTCGTTACAGAATCACCCACCACCAAAGGACCAAGCAGCGTGGTAACGGGCAGCAGCAGCGATCTCCAGACTCCTGGACATGGGAGGAGATCCTGGATGGCAAGGGACCCTGGGTACAGCCGGGAGAGTATCGCCATCCCAAGGCAGAGCTGGAGGCAGTGAAAGAGGCAGAGTCAGCCCCAAAATGTATTGGGAGGGTGGCAGCCAGAGTCTCCTGCGCCAACTCCCCCGTCTGTCCTGGAGAGAGAGGGACCGGGCAGTCACCGTGTTATGCCGTGAGGCCGGTGTTCCCGGTGCGCAGGCATCTGCCTGGTGCGGTACATAGCAGCGCCTCGTATCGCCAGAGTGGGCATCGAGCCAGGTGCCATGAGCTCAACGCTCCATCTCCTCGGGCCTGGCAGCATGGTGTCCCCGAGCACAGCCCAGTCTGTCCTGGCTACAAGGAGCATTCAGCCAGAGCCAGGCCCTCGTCTCCAGTGCCTGGTCCAGCTATCCAGAGCCAGTCCACCGGTGGCAGCCCCCGCACCAGGCTGTCTGTCCTCTCCTCCCTAGCTGCCAGAGCTGCCCGTCTGTCCTGAGCTGCCAGAGTCTCCCCGTCTGTCCTGAGCTGCCAGAGAGCTGCCAGAGCCGCCTGTCAGAGCAGTCTGTCCTGAGCTGCCAGAGCCGCCCGTCTGTCCTGAGCTGCCAGAGCCGCCCGTCTTTCCTGAGCTGCCAGAGCCGCCCGTCTGTCCTGAGCTGCCAGAGCAGTCTGTCCTGCTGCCAGAGCCGCCCGTCAGTCCAGAGCCGCCCGTCAGGGAGCTGCCAGAGCCGCCCGTCAGTCAGGAGCTCAGGGAGCTGCCAGAGCCGCCCGCCTGGAGCTGCCAGAGCCGCTCGTCAGTCTGGAGCTGCCAGAGCCGCTCATCAGTCAGGAGCTGCCCGAATCGCCCATCACTCCGGAGCTGCCGGAGTCACCCTTCAGAGAGGAGCTGCCGGAGTCGCCCTTCAGAGAGGAGCTGCCAGAGCCGCCCGTCAGTCAGGAGCTGCCAGAGCCGCCCGTAAGTCAGGAGCTGCCAGAGCCGCCCGTCAGTCTGGAGCTGCCAGAGCCGCCCGTCAGTCTGGAGCTGTCAGAGCCGCTCGTCAGTCAGGATCTGCCAGAATCGCCCGTCACGCCGGCACTGCCGGAATCGCCCTTCACTCCGGAGCTGCCGGAGTCTCCCGCCTGTCCGGTGCTGCCGGAATCTCCTGTCCGTCCGGTGCTGCCGGAATCTCCCGTCCATCCGGTGCTGCCGGAATCTCCCGTCCATTCGGGACATGTAGCAAGGGGCCTCAGTCCGAGGTCGGCGGTGAGGGTCGCCGCGCTAAAGAGGCCACGGAGGCGGTTAAAGAGGCGGAGAAAGACTATGGTGGAGTGGGGTCCACGTCCCGCGCCAGAGCCGCCACCGCGGACAGACACCCACCCAGACCCTCCCCTATAGGTTCAGGTTTTGCGGCCAGAGTCCGCACCTTTGGGGGGGTACTGTCACGTTCTGACCTTAGTTCTTTTGTTATGTCTTTGTTTTAGAATGGTCAGGGCGTGAGTTGGGTGGGTTGTCTATGCTCCTTTTTCTATGATTTGGAATTTCTGTGTTTGGCCTGGTACGGTTCTCAATCAGAGGCAGCTGTCAATCGTTGTTCCTGATTGAGAACCATACTTCCGTAGCCTGGTTTCACTTTTGAGTTGTGGGTGATTATTTTCCGTGTCAGTGTTTGTGCCACACGGGACTGTTTCGTTTGTTTTGGTATTTCACGTTGTTATTTTGTAGTTTAGTGTTCATGTAAATAAAGTATTGATATGGACACTTACCACGCTGCACATTGGTCCGACATCTCTTACTCCTCGTCAGAAGAAGAGGAGAGTCGTTACAAAAAAAGTAGAAATTAAATATAGAATTGCAATAGGAACAAGGGATAGGATGTAGGCACACTCTAAGAAAGAAGTGTTCAAAAAGGGCTCTTCGACTGTCCCCATAGAAGAACCCTTTTTGGTTCCAAGTCAAAACCTTTTTTGTTTCAATTAAAACACTTTAAAATTCCATGTAAAACCCTCTGTGCAAAAGGTCTACCTTTAACCAAAAGAGTTCTAACTGGAACCAAAAATGGTTCTTCAAAGGGTTCTCATAAGGGGACAGCTGAAGAACCCCTTTAGGTTCTACATAGCACCTTTTCTTCTAATAGTGCACAGGACATGTTATTGTAGTAGTGTTCTGATGTAGGTTGAGTACTGGTACATGCTTTTGGTCATCATGGAACATTCTCAATAAAACTAATAGGTTCATTTCAGCTAGAATACAAAGTGACATTTTATTAATTCTATTCTGATGACAGAAAAAAAAAATCCATCTGATCCATTAGCATGCCTGTACATAACTGGCATTTGCATTTTTTAGTCTCAGTTAGGTCATTTAAGTTGATTAACCCCGCTCAATGCAAATCAAGTTCACAGTGCCATTTTACGGTTGGATGGTGTCACACCCTGATCTGTTTCACCTGTCCTTGTGATTGTCTCCACCCTCCTCCAGGTGTCACCCATCTTCCCTATTACCCTCAGTGTATCAGGGTACCTCTCTTCTCTGTTTGTCTGTTGCCAGTCTGTCTTGTCTTGGCAAGTCAACCAGCGTTTTTCCAAGCGCCTGTTTTTGCTAGTCTCTCTTTTCTAGTCCTTCCGGTTCTGACCTTTTGACTGCCCTGACACTGAGCCTGCCTGCCTGACCATTCTGCCTGCCTCTGACCTCGAGCCTGCCTGCCGCCCTGTACCGTTTGCACTCTGACCTGGTTATGAACTCTTGCCTGTCCTTGACCTGCCTCTTGCCTGCCCCTCATTGTTCAATAAATATCAGAGACTATAACCATCTGCCTCCTGTGACTGCATCTGGGTCTCACCTTGTGTCGTTATAGATGGCAACAATGTGGATGATAATAAGTACAACCCTCATCCATTGGTGGGTGTCCGTGGTGGCTAAAGTTAAAAGCGTGTGCTTCTGGTGAGAGTTCTTTCAATGAAAGTGCTTCCAACATTATTTATTCATATATGAATTGTAAATATTCATATTCTTCTTGTGAAAGACAGTTTACCTTGAGAACCATCATCAACCTCAGATTACTTGTCCATGAAATGTGATTTACCATTGGGGATTTTTTAAACAGCTAATTATACGCAAAAGTTGGAGATAAAGGAGTTCACATAGCGAGTTTTGCAGACTGCTGCTGCTGTTGTCTTAAATCACATCAATGTATAGGTACAGTGAATTATGAGCATAGGAATTCTCTTCACGGATTGTAATTCTCAGATATGTTTCAAGTGAAAAAGGGCTGTGGCATTTTGTTGTGTGGTATTTACACCAGCTTTCTAATTTTGCTAAATGACCTATTTCCTTGTGTAATGGCTATGCCTGACTTGCTTTTGTCCACATCAATTTGTGGGTAATAGACCGCTGTAAAAGTAATCCAATCTCTAAATGCCAGCCCAAATTGTCCTTAAAGCTAGAATCCTTAGTTGCTACATCCATTTTGGATTTATTGATATATACCCATTGATTCTTGATGAATATAACTTCATATATACTGTATATAGCTTCATGAGCTTACTTCAACTGCCATGCCATCAGAAACCAAAATAAAAGCTTGTTTTACAGCATTTTTTGTAAGCAATGTAAATGTAAACTAATAGGGTAAAACTATAATTTTGACATCATTGCATCCATAGCTCTATGAATTTGAGTGGTTACATTTCTCCAGGTCCATCTCTCAGCCTTTTGCCAAAACTGAGGTGAGGTGAGGCTTTGATCTTGTTTCAATTAAGGATTCTAGCTTTAAGTAATTCGCAAAGTCTGCGGTTTCTTTTTCAGTTCATTTAGTTTAATATGATTTTGTATTTTGAGGCCTCTCTTTCGCTCTCTCACACTCTGTCTCGCATGTGTACATACACACACGTGCGCGAGCACACACGCACTTTTAATCTGCCTCCTTTAGTTGACTATTTGTTTAGATCAGTACTTGGCTGATAGTACGATGTCTGATAACATTAAACTATGGATTTTCTTCCTCTCTGGACAAAATAAGGTTACCACATATTTTTCTCTGTAGTGATAGACTGCACTATGTGACCATGTGCCTTAATTCTGTATATCATGGGGCGGCAGGTAGCCTAGTGGTTAGAGCTTTGGGCCAGTAACCGGAAGGTTGCTGAATTGAATTCCTGAGCTGATTTGGTAAAAAATAATTCTGCCCCTGAGCAAGGCAGTTAACCCACTGTTAACTGCCTTGTATGTTGAAGACATGTATGTTGATTAAGGCAGCCCCCTGCACCTCTCTGATTCAGAGGGGTTGGGTTAAATACAGAAGACACATTTCCGTTGGACAACTGACTCGGTATGCCCCTTTCCATATTTCATCAGAGGAAAAAGAGGACGTAGTACATGCCAGTCGTTGTGTGTGTTTGTGACTGTTAGCAGTGCTCTTAAGGTTGGATGTTGCAGAAGAGAAAAAACTTTCATAACTGTCTGCTGAACAAGGTATTAATAATGTAGCACAGAGTTTGAGCTCATACAGACAAGTCGAGGGCATTGAACTCTCGTTCCCTCAGACAGCACTGAAATCCACTACTGCAACTCCCACTTTGCTTCACCAAGTTGTACACATATGAAATACAAATGTGTGAAGCACAAATTGACCTGGCAAATGTCCTGGAAAATACGGTATGTGGTCTCTCTGAATATCCCCTCATTCTCTCACTGAACATTTTCACTCATTAATCACGAGTCAACAGTTGCAGAGCAAGCATCAGAACAAGCATCCCATTTTAAGCATTGGCTGAGATTCTTGTAGGCAGCATCTTCTGTGCATTAAAATGTGATGATGAGTAGAGGATCCCATTATCACATTCCTCTATCTTGACCAAGGTGACATAAGCATAATCCAGCAGGCTACGGGATTCCCATGAATCTCAGCCTCTCCAAAACAGTACCATGTAGTGGAACACATTATTGGCCATAGAGCAAGATGAATAGAAGCACTGGATGTATTTTACCCCCTAAAGACTTGAGGGTAAGCCTTACTCTGTTCATGATTCATAAAGGATCGTTCTTTGTGGTACCAATATTGTGACTCCTTCAATTCTACTTCTATTTTACTATTGATTTTAAAAGCACTTTTTCTCTTGTGGAGTAAAATGTTAACTCGAAATCAACGCATAACTCAGCTTTGTTTCCTCAAATATCCCATATTCCCATAATGTATGTGGAATATTTGTGACTGTGGATGGAATCTCCATAAAGAAAGAATATTTCACAATCCTGCCCTCGTTTATTGAAGTGTGTGAAGAACAACATAGTGATAAAATGACACCAAACCTGTCCTATTTGTGAGCAATCGCACATCAAAAAGGTCCAAATTAGGTAGCTACTGTAGTGAGATCTTGATCGTTTTGTAAAGTGATGTGGTGGAATAGTGTTTTTTTTTTTTTCCCCAATCATCTTCCTGATCGACTCTGCAGTACTGTCTGATATCAATGTCTGTTTGTTTTTACTTTAGTGGGTGTTTTATATTTACTATAATTTCTACTTGCCCCAATTGAAGGCCCTCACAGACATATATTGTTGTTAACTACTGTTGAACAAATCAATGTATTATCTATTGTGACTTCTTTTACAACCACTGTATTGTTAAAGTTTAAGGGATCATGGGGGGAGTGCAAAGTCATTTTTATCAGTGCTGCTAGCACCTGGTGTGCTTAATGAAGATTTTCTTCCCTTTTTAAATCTCTCTTCCAGGGGTTCATTCCCTCTGTCTCATAATTAAGTCAGTATATGAGCCGTAAAGACTGAACTCTCTGGAAATAAACACTGAGAATTCAACACCATCTGCTCCTCCAGTCTTCTTCTTCACTGCATCCTCCCATCAACACAACTCTTTCTCTCCTGCTTACACACCCACACACACACACACACACACCCACACACATGAATGCACACTCACAGACTCGGGCACACAGAATATACTTTTCAATGTAAACACCATTACTAAAGTTCTGAACTGCACCAGACACCTCTCCCTTCTTCCTACTGGCTGGCTCTTTCTCTTCACTTTCCCTGTTACCTCTCTCTCTGCAGACAGCCCGGCAGCTGAAATGGACCAGAAATGTTTACAAAAGAGCCTCTAGACTTCGGAAAATAGCATCACATAGCAATATTCTGCTAGTTACAATTGCAGGAAATAAAACTCCAATGTGTGAGAGAAGGTGGGCAACACAATTTCAGGTCAGGACACCAAAAGGCTAAGGCCGGTTCTGACTGCATGTGTGGGTATGGATGTGGGTACGCAGACCCGCGAGCCACTGTGTCCCTGAAGAGTTCTGATTTTCTGTGGCCCCTACCCCCATCAAAGTTGCCCATCCCTGGTCTAGTGGATGAAGTGCTCCAGCACAACCCAGACAGTTTGAGTCCAGTGTGGTGTGAGACAGTGGCCCAGAGCCACACAGTGAGGTAGTGCTACTGTGTTCCTCCCATGACTCTGGCTGCTTGGGTTCCGCTCTCAGGGAAACAGCTCACGTCGGCCATGCCCAAGTGAACTATATCAATATCTGTGTGCTGCCGGACGTGTAAGCCTGTTCGATCTCTCAGCGTCTCCAATTCAATCCCTCACCTTTATTCCTCTCCCCGTTCTTCATCTGCTCCTGTCTGAGCAGTGCCATTAATTACCCTGCAGCTGGGCCCAAACAACAGCAACAACAAGCGGCTCCCTCCTCAGATAAAAGACTAACGGAAATGGATGACCACGGACTGGCATTTCCTGCTTTACGGGGCGTTCCTAGCTCGGGCCTGTTGTGATTTCTGTGTTTTGTCATGAGTCTGAAATGATGATTCCTAAGCCTAGATGTGCCACTTGGTCTATCAGTTTATCTTGTGCCAATTTAGTGGTGATTTAGTGAACAATGTACCGGGATATAAGGAGTTAATGCAGGGGTTCCCAAACTTTTTGGGCCTATGAACACTTTTTGGTATCTGTACATTTTCAGGACCCCAACAATGTGATATTTTTATTTATTTATTTATTAACAGCCAATATTTACTTTTGTATTTGGGGTTATGGCAGTCAATTGACAAACATTTTAATAGTATTTATGATTGTCTTCTGAACTGACCATCACATACTTATAATGTGGGGCAATGACAGTCAATTGCTAATTAGTCTGACAATGTATCTTATCTCACTCCCACTAATGAGATGGATTTGCTTGATGCATGACGCGTCAGAGCTTCTCAAAGTCAGGGGTCGTGGTCAACAGTGCTCACCTCATCTCCGCTGTCACATCTAGGGCTGTGGCGGTCACAAAATTTCATCAGCCGGTAATTGTCAAGAAAATAACTGTCGATCTCACGGTAATTGACCGTTAACATAAACAAATGTAGCATCTCCTGGCTTCCACACAGCCTAAAAGCCACTGATGCAGCCCTTAGGAACATCTACGTTTTAAAAAGTCTAATGAATCCATGTAATATATCCTGCACCTTCACAATAAATCGTTAGGTCTAAAGAAGCATGATATGAAGAAAATATAGTCTATTTCAGATGAACAGAATAGCACACTCTGAATAGTCCTTATGTTAGGTCTTGATGTGGCTATGCCAAATGGCTGTGGGCTACACTAGTTCATTTAGCAGACAAGATTTGCTTACTTAGAATTACGTGGAATTATTCGATAGTATGAAGAATACAACTGAACAAAGCTGAATAAAAAATAGAAAGGATATTTTCTCCAAACGATTTGAGGGAGTGCGCACATGCGGCTATTCTGTGTTGAGCAGTTAACAAAGAAATAGGTATTCCTATTCTTAGATTCTGAATAAACAAAAGTACAACTCACGGACGACTAGTAAAGCTCAAACCACGTTTATTCACCCACTGGGTCACACAACTGCATAAAACACAAACGTGTTTATACTAGCCCGTATATTTATACCTTTCTCTTATGCTGAGTCCTTGAACATCTGGACAGCCAATACATCTCTGTTGATAGACAGGACTTCAGTGATGCCTGTTCTTTCTCACTTCATCTGACCTAACCTCTGCCCAAATTCCTCACTCCTCCCCAACTCATGGCTGTCCTACTTTATCTGTTGACTGGAATCAGACTGTGGCCATGATGCGACTCTAATGATGATTTGAAAAAAGTTGCTTGAAAGGCATGAGTTCTGCTTATTTTTTTTTTGCGAAGGCTGTACACACTACATCAGTCACTCATTCACAATTTGACAAGCACTTGATAATGCCTAGAATTTCACGGCGACATCCCCTTTGTGTGGCCGTAATGCACCCTAAAATAAATCCATGCACTTTGCGGCCAGTGACCGTTGTGAACTCCATCACGTGATCGGGTCTTTCTTACAGGCTAGAAGTGAAATCAGACATATCGGGGATGGAACTGTGCATGTCATTATCTGGTTTCGAGGTGCATATTGGAAATATTGGAAGAACTGTCCACAATTACTTTGTCAGCCAACAATATGAGTAGGCTTGATGAATAGCAAAAGCACTAGCCTATGTCAATCTACTATCCTCCATAGTACAACGGTCGACCTATTCTATTCTGTGAGTAGTCTGGGACAGTTGTGGGATGCGATAGATCCCAAATTAATACAACCACTAGCTATAAACTATGAGGCTATTTCTTCACATTATAAGTGTAGCAATGGTAGCAGTGTAACGCCCTGGTCGAAGTATATTGTGTTTGTCTTTATTTATTTGGTCAGGCCGGGGTGTGACATGGGTTTATTGTGGTGTGTTTTGTCTTGGGGTTTTGTTAGGTATTGGGTGTGTGGCTTAGTGGGGGTATCTAGCAAAGTCTATGGCTGTCTGGAGTGGTTCTCAATCAGAGGCAGGTGTTTATCGTTGTCTCTGATTGGGAACCATATTTAGGCAGCCATATTCTTTGAGTGTTTTGTGGGTGATTGTTCCTGTCTTTGTGTTTGTACCAGATAGGGCTGTTTTGGTTTTCACATTTAATTATTTTGTAGTTTCTTCATGTATAGTTTTTTCCTTCATTAAAATATCATGAATCATCATCACGCTGCATTTTGGTCCGACTCTCCTTCTCCACAAGAAAGCCGTTACAAGCAGGCTATAAGCGCATATGTTCCATTAGCGGAAAACACCATTATCAAAAGTGATCACAAATGTAATTATGCATGTAATGCTTTAATTATAAAGGTGAATTGTTATGATGAAAATGATCTTCCCCAAACTTGAAACTCACTCTCTGCTTATGTATGCCAGTTAGGCTCTACACCCATTGTAAAGTGGATTCATGTGCTTAATTTTAAGAAGTTATTTGGCCACTTTAGTTGTGTTACAAACCTTATTAAACCATGTTGGTGTCACGCCCTGACCTTAGAGAGCCTATTTATTCTCTATTTTGGTTAGGTCAGGGTGTGACTAGGGTGGTCAATCTAGCATGGTATGGTTCCCAATCAGAGGCAGCTGTCTATCGTTGTATCTGATTGGTGATCATACTTAGGCAGCCTTTTTTCCCCACCTTAGTTTGTGGGATATTGATTTTGTATAGGTACTGTGTGGCCTGCAGAACTTTACGTTCATTTTGAATTTTGTTGTTTTTCGGTGTTCATTTTAATAAAAGTAAGATGTTCGGCTACCACGCTGCACCTTGGTCTCCTCATTCTAACGACGAGCGTAACAGTTGACCTATGGGCTAGTGTAACGACGACACTGGGAAACGAGAAGCAAGTGCAGGTAGTGAGTTTAATAATAAACAAAACAGAGAACAAGACATGAGTAGCGTACGGGCATAGACCAACATTAATGCTGCCTGGGGAATAGACCTAAGGGAGTGCCAGATATAGGGGAGGTAATGAGAGAGGAAATGTAGTCCAGGTGAGCCTAATTATGAGGAGCAGGTGCGCATAATGATACTTGCCAGGACCTCTGGTTATAAAACCGGCGACGAGTAGACAGCTAGGCTACATGAGGTGTGCGACTATGATTGGAAAAAGTTTCTTATGCCGGGCATCATTCACAAGTGATAGGCTAATATTGTCAAAAATAAGACTATTATTTTATTTAATCTTGTCTTTACATAAACAAAATAATATATGTTTGAAATTTGTTTTGATTTAGAATGGACCATTATCATGCACCTGTATCGAAACAGGGTAAGCGGGAAAAATCACATGTCATCTATACACTTAAATAGCGAATGGAGGTTATTTTTCATACCAGCCAGGTAGGCTATATTCCTGTTGTAAATACAGTTGAAGTCGGAAGTTTACATACACTTTGATTGGAGTTATTAAAACTCGTTTTCAACCACTCCATACATTTCTTGTTAACAAACTATAGTTTTGGCATGTCGGTTATAACATCTACTTTGTGCATGACACAAGTCATTTTCTCAACAATTGTTTACAGTTAGATTATTTCACTTATAATTCATTGTATCACATTTCAGTGGGTCAGAAGATTACATACACTAAATTGGCTGTGCCTTTAAACAGCTTGGAAAACTGAAGAACATGATGTCATGGCGTTTTTAAATAATTTGAGGCAATTGGAGGTGTACCTCTGGATGTATTTCAAGGCCTACCTTCAAACTCAGTGCCTCTTTCTTTGACATCATGGGAAAATCAAAATAAGTAAGCCAAGACCTCAGAAAAAAATGTAGACCTCCACAAGTCTGGTTCATCCTCGGGAGCAAGGATTGAAGGTAACAATAGTACACAAGTATAAACACCATGGGACCATGCAGCCGTCATACCGCTCAGGAAGGAGACACATTCTGTCTCCTAGAGATTAACGTACTTCGGTGCGAAAAGTGCAAATCAATCCCAGAACAAAAGCAAAGGACCTTGTGAAGATGCTGGAGGAAATGTGTACAAAAGTATCTATATCTTCAGTAAAACGAGTCCTATATCGACATAACCTGAAAGGCCGCTCGGCAAGGAAGAAGCCACTGATTCAAAAACCGCCATAAAAAAGCCAGACTACAGTTTGCAACTGCACATGGGGACAAAGATCCTACTTTTTGGAGAAATGTCCTCTGGTCTGATGAAACAAAAATATAACTGTTTGGCCGTAATATCCATTGTTATGTTTGGAGGGGAAAAGGGGTAGGCTTGCAAGCTGAAGAACACCATCCCAACCATGAAGAATGGTGTTGGCAGCATCATGTTGTGGGGGTGCTTTGCTGCAAGGAGGGACTGGTGCACCTAACAAAATAGATAGCTTCATGAGGAAGGAAAATTATTTGGATTTATTGAAGCAACATCTAAAGCTTGGTCGCAAGTGGGTCTTCCAAATGGACAATGACTCCAAGCATACTTCCAAAGTTGAGGCAAAATGGCTTAAGGACAACAAATTCAAGGTATTAGAGTGGTCATTACATCATAGATAATTTGTGGGCAGAAATGAAAAAGTGTGTGCGAGCAAGGAGGCCTACAAACCTGACTCAGTTACACCAGCTCTGTCAGGCGGAATGGGCCAAAATTCACCCAAATTATTGTGGGAAGCTTGTGGAAGGCTATCTGAAACATTTGACCCAAGTTAAACAATTTAAAGGCAATGCTACCAAATACTAATTGAGTGTATGTAAACTTCTGACCCACTGGGAATGTGATGAAAGAAATAAAAGCTGAAATTAATAATTTGACGTAGTTTGCAGCCGAAGTTACCTGCGACAGTATATCTTCGAGTTCTGTGGTCAGCTCTTTTGCTGTCAGTTGCTCTCGGTGTATCATACAATTTGTCCATTTGGCAAATGGAGACACATTCATAACTGGAGTGCAGAGGCCTGCCCTGAACATACCCTGTGACATCTCATGCTCGGGAATCTTGAGAAAGAACAATGTCACATCTAATCAAATCAAATTTTATTTGTCACATGCGCTGAATACAACAAGTGAAATGCTTACTTTACAAGCCCTTAACCAACAATGCAGTTTTAAGAAAATACCCCGCAAAAAAGTAAGAGATAAGATTAACAAATAATTAAAGAGCAGCAGTAAATATCAATCGCGGAGCTATATACAGGGGGTACCGGTACAGAGTCAATGTGCGTGGCACCCGTGTCGAGGTAATTAAGGTAATATCTACATGTAGGTAGAGTTATTGAAGTGACTAGGCATAGATAATAACAGAGAGTAGCGCAAGCATTGACGGGGTGGGGGGGGGGGATAGTCTGGGTAGCACTTTGATTAGCTGTTCAGGAGTCTTATGGCCACCTGACAGGTGTGGTATATCAAGAAGCTGATTAAACAGCATGAACATTACACAGGTGCACCTTGTGCTGGGGATAAAAGGCCACTCTAAAATGTGCTGTTCTGTCACACAACACAATGCAACAGTCCCAAATTTTTGAGGGAGTGTGCAATTGGCATCCTGGCTGCAGGAAAGTCCACCAGAGCTGTTGCCAGAGAATCCTACCCCTAATTTTTCGAACATTCTGTTAAAAATCGCGCAACATTTCAGCGCCCTGCTACTCATGTCAGGAATATAGTATATGCATATGATTAGTATGTATGGATAGAAAACACTCAGACGTTTATAAAACTGGTTAAATCATGGCTGTGACTATTACAGAACGTGCGTTTCATTGAAAAGTGCAGGAAAATCTGATCACTGAAAGTGGAAAAATATATCCATCCGCCGCTTCAACCCATTGTTATGGGCGAAAGACATTAAATAGGGCTGAGGTTGCAGTACCTACAGCTTCCACACGATGTCAACAGTCTTGTCATTTGCCAATTCTTTGTTTCTTGGTCAAATGAACAAGAGACAGGCTTTTTCTTCACGTCTCCGACCGGATATTTTGGTTGAGAAATACACGGACAGTATTTCAAGACGGACACCTATAGAAAACACTTCGTCTCGTGATTAATTTGATCGCTTATTAACGTTTACTAATACCTAAAGTTGCATTACAAAAGTATTTCGAAGTGTTTTGTGAAAGTTTATCGTCGACTTTTTGAATGTTAAAAAATGACGTTACATTATGAAACGCTATTTTTTTCCGTTTATCACACAGTCTTCATAGATCGATATCTAGGCTATATATGGACCGATTTAATCGAAAAAAAGACCCAATAGTGATTATGGGACATCTAGGAGTGCCAACAAAGAAGATGGTCAAAGGTAATGAATGTTTTATATTTTATTTGTGCGGTTTGTGTAGCGCCGACTATGCTAATTATTTTGTTTACGTCCCCTGCGGGTCTTTTGGGGTGTTACATGCTATCAGATAATAGCTTTTCATGCTTTCGCCGAAAAGCATTTTAAAAATCTGACTTGTTGCCTGGATTCACAACGAGTGTAGCTTTAATTCAATACCCTGCATGTGTATTTTAATGAACGTTTGAGTTTTAACTAATACTATTAGCATTTAGCGTAGCGCATTTGCATTTCCAGATGTCTAGATGGGACGCCTGCGTGCCAGGTAGGAGCAAGAGGTTAAAGCCGCTTTCAACGTCGTTTTTAGAGAATTTGGCAGTACATCCGACCTCACAACCCACAGACCACATGTAACCACGCCAGCCCAGGACCTCCACATCTGGCTTCTTCACCTGCGGGATTGTCTGAGACCAGCCACCCAGACAGCTGATGAAACTGTGAGTTTGCACAACGGAAGAATTTCTTCAAAAACTGTTTAAGGGAAACTCATCTGCATGTTTGTCGTCCTCACCAGGTCTTGACCTGACTGTAGTTCTGCTTCGTAACCGACTTCAGTGTGCAAATGCTCACCTTCGATGGCCACTGGCATGCTGGAGAAGTGGCGTTGCCTGGGCTAGCGGTTTGCTGATATCAACGTTGTGACCAAAGTGCCCCATGGTGGCGGTGGGGTTATGGTATGGGCAGGCATAACCTACGAACAATGAACACAACTGCAGTTTATCAATGACAATTTGAATCCACAGAGATGCTGTGGCGAGATCCTGAGGCCCATTGTTGTGCCATTCATCACCTCATGTTTCAGTATGATAATGCACGGCCCCATGTCACAAGGATCTGTACACAATTCCCGATTGCTGAAAATGTCTGAGTTCTTCCATAGCCTGCATACTCACCAGACATGTCACCCATTGAGCTGTTTGGGATGCTCTGGATCAACATGTACGACAGTGTTTTCCAGTTCCCGTCAATGTCCAGCAACTTCACACAGCCATTGAAGTGGAGTGGGACAACATCAACAGCCTGATCAACTCTATGCAAAAGAGATGTGTTGCGCTGCCTGAGGCAAATGAAGATCACACAAGATACTGACTGGTTTTCTGATCCACACCCCAAACTTTTTTTTAAGGTATCTGTAACCAACATATTTCCAGTCATATGAAATTCATAGATTAGGACCTATTGCATTTTTTTCAATTGACTGATTTCCTTACATGAACTGTAACTAAGTAAAATATTTGAAAGTGTTCCATGTTGCGTTTATATTTTTGTTCAGTGTATATGAAAAACGGAATAGATTCAACTCTTATTTTCCACATCTTCCATTGTAGGTTTCCCTTCGATGACCCACATTGAGCAGATGGACCTACACTGAATAATGTAGACATAGTGGGTATGTCCTGAATAGTGAGTCAATCTTACTAGTTTAACTTAAAGAGTAGAAACATGTCTATTCACTGAGTCATTCACCGCTACTTACCAGTAATGTGACCTACTCCACACATCAGCTTTGCATTGCATATTCCAGTGTTAGAATCGATCCTCTGCCAACACACTCTCTATAATGCAATGCATTTAAATAGCTTCTTTAGCCTCCAGAATCATGTGTCATGTATACAATACTGACTGTATATGTTATACATAAGACCCCACAGTTGAATTAATGAAAGCTTTATTACCGCCTACTCCTCACTCTTCAGTGTTCACACATGAGCCTTTATAGAGGAAAGTTGTGAGGGGGTTTCTGGGTAATTGAGGAGCCTAGATAAGGACTAATGGCTATGACTGTGATCAATATAATTTCTAGCTGTTTTAATTGCTCTTAAACACTCCCCCAGTAGTTTATTAGAGTGAATGAATACCTGTATACTGTAGATACAACACAGTCATTGAGGAAGTGTAGTGATTAGCAGGTCCTTTGCATTTTGTAAAGAGAGTTTACAGTGTCTTCTCTTTTGGGAGTGTACAATTTTGACATGTGACTGGCATTGAGCCATGCTCAATTGTTATAGATACCTAAATAGAAAATTACTCAAGTAAAAGTGAAAGTCACCCAGTAAAATATTACTTGAGTAAAAGTCTAAAAGTATCTGCTTTTAAATACACTTACGTGTCCAAAGTAAATGTATTTGCTCAAATATAAATATCAAAAGTACAAATATTTGTATTTATTTACGGATAGCCAACAATCACTCATAATTTACAAACAAAGCATTTATGTTTAGTGAGTACGCCAGATCAAGGCAGTAGGGATGACCAGGGATTCCCTCTTGATAAGTGCGTGAATTGGACCATTTTCCTGTCCAACTAAGCATTCAAAATGTGACGAGTCATTTTGAGTATCAGGGAAAATGTATGGAGTAAAAAGTACATTATTTTCATTAATGTAGTGGAGTAAAAGTAAATGTTGTCAAAAAATATAAATAGTAAAGTAGTGTACAGATACCCCAAAAACTACTCAAATAGTACTTCAAAGTATTTTTACTTACACCACTGCCCACGGTGACCCTGGAGAGAGTGGCTTAGCCGTATTAGCTCTCTGCTGACACCTCAACTCTCTTTCTGTCAATCAATAGCTGATAAGTGGATCTCATTAAGGCTGTTGAGCTAAATCCTTTTGTTTTACTTGATGACATCCCATTCAAACTGTTTCCTTTAGCCAAATGTTACAATGGTTCTCTGGAGATGCTACTTTAATTTTTTTTCTGATTAGTTGACAGCACAAAGAATCTCTTCCAATCAGTCCTGGTTATTCTACATTACCAAAGCGCATTGTGTGTGTATGTTAGTGAAATGTGGTCTTGTATTTGCAAAGACGGTATCAGTAAGATTAAAGCAAAGCTCTTGATGATACAGGGTTTAGTTAAGAAATCTGACAGATCAATAGATTCCTCAATGGCAAAACACTGCAAACTTTCTCAGAGAAAATTCAGGGGAACAGGGAAACGTGTCTTATTGTGAGCTTCAGTTTCATGTTGTTGCTTATCTATTATTAATTACCGTCAATGGTGTTATTTCAGACTACACCAATCCTATTGATATCAATAATGCTGCGGTACGATTCTGAGCCAAGTAGAGATGACGATGTTTGGTGAAATTGTGTCTGATAGACAGCATCAATAGTTAATCAAGGTAGAAAAAGCTGAACCGTAATTCAAATTACTCAATAATAACGTATCAGATCTCACAATATAGTCAATACACAAAGAAGTCAAAATACAAAAAAATGTGTTTCGCTCTCCCTTAAGGCCCCATTACTATTCCACTGAACTGCCAGGTGTCATGTGTGCTTTAATTTGCTAAATATCACTCATATTCAGTATTATATGCTGATCTCGGTTCAACCTGTTCAATTAATTTTAGATCCTTTCACTTACTTAGCTTTCTGTCAAAGAGATCTACCATGACAGAATTCGATTTACAGCTCAGCACAAAATGCTGAAGGCAAAGAATGCTGACAGGCGCCCATAAATATGGATTCGGTCCACAAACTGCAATCAAATAATATACAAATCATTGCTTTTTTAAAACTTTTCATTCATGTGTATTTATTTGAGTGGCTGGGGGAAAGGTTGAGAGGCTGGTTTGCTGAAGCATCTGGGTTTCATCTCAGAATCTTTCCATTTCTGAGACAGTGGGACATTGATTTTAAACAATTAATTAGGGCACGTACAGTAAGCAAATCTACCTGTACATTCCCAATAAACTTAAACAGGTTCCTATTTTCATACTATTTTCCAAACCCAAAAGTATACATAAAAGTTCAATCATCCAAACAGTAGGGCTGTGAATTTCAGGCTCACTCTGATCTCCTTGAAAGAGAAACATGCACATGCAACACAGTACACATATTCACAGTGCTCTAGATATTCCTGTTCACTCTTCCCTGAGGCTCTCAACTCAATGCTTCATTCATGGGCCAGTAGCCAACAACACATCCTATCCACCTCCTGCCCCCTCTCCAATGCTGAGGTCCAAGCCAGCTTGGCAGACCACAGCAGCTGGAACTGAAAGCTTCCATAGACATGTTCCTGCTGAGCTCCTGAAAGCACCATGCCTCACAATCAACAGGTCAGAGCACAATGAAGCAGTCTCATGGCCTAGATTATGTTTTCACTCAACAGTCCTGTATGGAGTTGATGACGACAGCTATGGATGCACATCACATCGCCGGCTCCTCCACGAGGCCATTCCTCCTCATCAGCCTCTCGGAGGGAGAGTTCAGCTGAGTCAGCACAACGCTGATAAGACTGTGTGGCCTCCCTACACTCTGCTTTACTCCTCTATACTCTACTGTGGAGACAGAGAGAGGGTCTATCATACAGAGACCACCCCGATCCCTTCTCTCTCCTCTGTCTCTGATATATCTCCCCTCTCTCATGAAAATGTATTTATTTTATTTCACCTTTATCTGTGGTTTATCTAAGAATATCGCCTTGACTGTAGGCTATATAATAACACATTTATGTCTCAGGTCTTTGTTGTAAATCAGAATGTATTCTCAGTCAACTCACCTGGTAAAATAAGGAATAAAGGAATAAATAATAAAAGATGCATGTGTTAAAGGCCCTCCACAGGTTTGGTACAATATTATGGTTCATGTGACATGAAGAAGAATTTATGGAAGAAGGGATAGCCATTAATAGCCAAGCTATTATTCAACTAGCAACACTCCTCTACAAATTCATAGTTAAACATCTAGCAACATTTGGAATCAGTGGAGGCTCTCCAACATAATCTAGTCTAGCTAGGTCAGCCCAAAGAAAAAAAAGAAAGAACAACTATTGAGTTTGCCTATGAAATATTAGCTACAGCCTAGCCAATGGCTCATTCCTGTTTCTGTTGATGAATGGTTTGAACACAGAGACTCTGTTGTGCTTAATAAAGGGACTGTGTGTATCCTTGCGAATGCCCTGGGGACTTAAGTATTCTCCCAAAAAACTCTCCACTCTGGAGTTATTCTGCTGTTCCCCTCAGCCAGCTCAAATAGAGCAAATTAGATTGCAAGCATCCATTACTTAAGGGTATTGCTGGATATTGCAGCCTTTTATGAATTGCCAGAATTATATGAAGCCAGTGAAACGAAGTTGCCCCAGAAGAAGACAAATCGGTCCATAACAAAAATGTAAATGGCTGAGGAGGCCAGGGAACTCTGGCTGGAGTAGCTGTCAGCGGGCGTGCGTTGGGCTGCAGCTCCTCGGTCCTAGATCTTGGCTCTGATTAATGAGAGGAAGTTGACCAATCAGAGAGCATGCATAGCCGTTCATCTCTCATAACAGCTAGAGCTAATTTCACAAGCACAGGACTGAGGTGTTCACTGAGCCCACACCAAACTAGAACAGGACCAAGCCCTTTCTCTGAGCCAGGTAACTCCAGGAGGGGGACTGGAGTCAGAGAGCAGAGTTTCATCAATTTGAGCTGAGTGATGATAGTCCAACATCGACTGGGCCTGTCACACACTCTGAGGACTCATGTTAAAGCACCTTTTGACTAACAGGATCTATCAAAGCCGTCACTCTGAGAGAGCTTTTCCTCTATTCCCAGCAGTAGGTCTCTCCATGAAAACAGTCTCATCTCTCCACATGTGACTTGTTGACAGGGTCCTGAAATCACAGGTCCTTTTCAAAGTCCTGCTAAATGGTTGTGAATGAGGGGTAACCTAAGGTTACTGAATCAAAGCTATTCCAGTCAAGTGTTAAACAAACACAGCACCAGCATAATGACAGCCACTCGAGGAAGGCTTCATCACTATTGGGAAAAGGCAAGTAGATCTTGCTAATCTTAATGCTGATCTTTTCAATGTTCAAAATGGCGTTGGAATGTACAGCGGATGTTTTAAGGGGGTCTGAGCAATTCTGCAATTTGTTGTGTTTTTTTTTGCACTGATCTTAACTTTTTTTGTACATAATGTTTCCGCCATCGTTTCCTATGACTGAAAAGAGCTTTTGGACATCAGAAAAGAGATCACTAACCTCGATTTGGATGAAGATTGTTACTTCAATGAGTCTGCAGTACAGGACATACTGCTTACCCAGGACAGTTATATAGAGGCCGATGTGCGGCAAGTAAATAATCTACCTCTACCTTCTGTTCTATTGGCGAACGTACAATCACTGGAGAACAAACTGAACAAGATCCATTTGAGACTAGCCTATCAACAGGACCTGAAGAATCTTGGCCTAGCGTCGTCCAGGTTAGGGAGGGGTTGGCTGGTAGGGATATCCTTGTCTCATCGCGCACCAGCGACTCCTGTCTCGGGCCGGGCGCAGTGCACGCTAACCAAAGTTGCTAGGTGCACGGTGTTTCCTCCAACACATTGGTGCGGCTGGCTTCCGGGTTGGATGCGCGCTGTGTTAAGAAGCAGTGCGGCTTGGTTGGGTTGTGTATCGAAGGACGCATGACTTTCAACCTTCGTCTCTCCCGAGCCCGTACGGGAGTTGTAGCGATGAGACAAGATATTAGCTACTAAAACAATTGGATACCACGAAATTGGGGAAAAAATGGGGTAAAAAAATAAGAACAAGGTCATGGATAATATTTTAGCTGGATTTTCTATGCATTTGTTCACAACAGCTGGTGTGCAATCTCTAATATTAAGGAGGTCTCAAGGTTCTGCTCGCCTGAGTTAGAATACCTCATTATAAGCTGTAGACCATACTATTTACCAATATAGTTTTCATCTATATTTTTCACAAACAATTTTACCACCACAAACCATGCTGGCACAGTGACCGTTCGCACATATTCCAACCAAAGCCATGGAGAATAGGTAACATCCGCATTGAGCTAAAGGTTAGAGATGCCGCTTTCAACGAGCGGAACACTAATCTGGACACTAATCCCGCTCTGCCCTCTGACGAACCATCAAACAGGCAAAGTGTCAATACAGGATTAAGATTGAATCCTACTACACCGACTCTGATGCTCATCGGATGTGGCAGGGCTTGCAAACTATTGCGGATTACAAAGAGAAACCCAGCTGCGAGCTGCCCAGTGACGTGAGACTATGAGACGGGTTAATGTATATATTACCGTAAATACAGTGAGAGGCCTGTAATTTTCATCATAGGTACACTTCAACTATGACAGACAAAATGAGAAAGAAAATCCAGAAAAATCACATTGTTGGATTTTTAATGAATTTATTTTCAAATTATGGTGGAAAATAAGTATTTGGTCACCTACAAACAAGCACGATTTCTGGCTACTATTTACTATATGTTGTTTTACTCCTAGTTATATGTACATATCTACCTCAATTACCTTGTACCCCTGTACATTGACTCGGTACTGGTACCCCTTGTATATATCCAAGTTACCGTTACTCATTGTGTATCTTCTTCTTTTTTGTGACTTTTTAATCATTTTTTCATTTTTTCTTCTCTCTGCATTGTTGGGAAGGGCCCTTAAGTAAGCATTCAACTGTGAATATAATTTGATTCGATTTGAAACGACAGACTTTTGAAGTCAGGAGACAAGCAGTATATTCATAGCAGGAGAGATGGAAATAAGGAGAGGTCTAAGAGTGGTGTATTAGTTATCATAGCAGACAGTCTATCGTTGAGCACATGTTCATGACCTTGTGTCTCCACAGGGTGTCTAAAATGAGGTAATGTTACTTTTGTACGTAAATCACCCAATTATTCTCAGTAGTACATTATAATAACTACAGTCCTTACAAAAGTATTCACCCCCCTTGGCGTTTTTTCTATTTTGTGGCATTACAACCTATTTTAAATTGATTTTTATTTGGATTTCATGTAATGGACATAGACAAAACATGTTTTATAATAAACGGAAAAGTGGTGCGTGCATATGTATTCCCCCCCTTGTCTATGAAGCCCCTAAATAAGATCTGGTGGAACCAATTACCTACAGAAGTCACATAATTAGTTAAATAAAGTCCACCTGTGTGCAAACTGTGTCATATGATCTGTCACATGATCTCAGTATATATGCACCTGTTCTGAAAGGCCCCAGAGTCTGCAACACTACTACGCAAGGGGCGCCACCAAACAAGTGGCACTATGAAGACCAAGGAGCTCTCCAAACAGGTCAGGGACAAAGTTGTGGAGAAGTACAGATCAGGGTTGGGTTATAAAAAAATATCAGAAACGTTGAACATCCCACAGAGCACCATTAAATCCATTATTTAAAAAATGGGAAGAAAATGGCACCACAAGAAACCTCCCAAGTCAGAGCCGCCCACCAAAACTCACAGACCAGGCAAAGAGTGCATTAATCAGAGAGGCAACAAAGAGACCAAAGATAACCCTGAAGGTTCTGCAAAGCTCCACAGCCGAGATTGGAGTATCTGTCCATAGGACCACTTTAAGCCATACACTCCATAGAGATGGGCTTGACAGAAGAATGGCCAGAAGAAAAAAAAACACATTTGGTGTTCGCCAAAAGGCATGAGGAAGACTCCCCAAACATATGGAAGAAGGTACTCTGGTCAGATGAGACTAAAATTGAGCTTTTTGACCATCAAGGAAAACACTATGTCTGGTGCAAACACCACCCCTCCCATAACCCCAAGAGCACCAACCTGTAATGAACTTTGTCTGTTGTTTGTAGAGAGTCAGACCGAAATGCAGCGTGTAGGTTACTCATGACTTTTAATGAAGAATAATGCGGTACATGAAATAACTGAAAATACAAAAACAACAAACGAGTGAAACTAATACAGCCTATCTGGTGACTAACACTAAGACAGGTACAATCACCCACGAAATACAACGCGCACTCAGGCTGCCTAAATACGGTTCCCAATCTGAGACAACGAGAATCAGCTGACTCCAATTAGGAATCGCCTCAGGCAGCCAAGCCTAACTAGACACACCCCTAATAATACACACTCCCAATTAATACAAACCCCCAATACGAAATACAACATATAAACCCATGTCACACCCTGGCCTACCCAAACATATAACAAAAACACAAGATACAATGACCAAGGCGTGACAGAACCCCCCTAAGGTGCGGACTCCGGGACGCACCTCAAGAGCATAGGGAGGGTCCGGGTGGGCGTCTGTCCATGGTGGCGGTTCTGGCTCGGGACGTGGACCCCACTCCATAAATGTCCTAGTTCCTCCCCTTCGCGTCCTGGGATAATCCACCTTCTCCGCCGACCATGGCCTAATAGTCCTCACCCTGATCCCCACATAACTGAGGGGCAGCTCGGGACAGAGGGGCAGCTCGGGACAGAGGGGCAGCTCGGGACAGAGGGGCAGCTCGGGACAGAGGGGCAGCTCGGGACAGAGGGGCAGCTCGGGACAGAGGGGCAACTCAGGATAGAGGGGCAGCTCAGGACAGCAGGGCAGCTCAGGACAGAGGGGCAGCCCGGGACAGAGGAGCAGCCCGGGACCGAAGCAGCCCAGTACTGAGGGGAAGCCCGGTACTGAGAGGGAGCCCAGTACAGAGAGAAAGCCTAGTACTGAAAGGAAGCTCAGTACTGAGAGGAAGCTCAGGCAGGTAGTAGGCTCCGGTAAATCCTGGCTGGCTGGTGGACCTGGATGATTCAGGTTGTCTGGCCGATCTAGAAGATCTAGGTTGACGGGCAGATCTGGAAGAGACTGGTTGTCGGGCAGATCTGGAAGAGACTGGTTGTCGGGCAGATCTGGAAGAGACTGGTTGTCGGGCAGATCTGGAAGAGACTGGTTGTTGGGCAGATCTGGAAGAGACTGGTTGTCGGGCAGATCTGGAAGAGACTGGTTGTCTGGCAGCGCTGGGAGGACTGGCGGCACTGGCGGCGCTGGGCAGACTGGCGGCGCTGGGCAGACTGGGAGCACTGGCGGCGCTGGGCAGACTGGGAGCACTGGCGGCGCTGGGCAGACTGGGAGCACTGGCGGCGCTGGGCAGACTGGGAGCACTGGCGGCGCTGGGCAGACTGGCGGCACTGGCGGCGCTGGGCAGACTGGGAGCTCTGGCGGCGCTGGGCAGACTGGCACTTCTGGCGGATCCTGGCAGACTGGTGACGCTGGGCCGACTGGCGGCGCTGGGCAGACAGGAGACTCCGGCAGCGCAGGAGAGGAGAAAGCTCTGGCTGCGCTAAACAGGCGAGGCGCACTGGACGCTGGGCCGACTGGGAGCACTGGCGGCGCTGGACAGACAGGAGACTCCGGCAGCGCAAGAGAGGAGAAAGGCTCTGGCTGCGCTAAACAGGCGGGAGACTCCGATAGCGCAGGAGAAGAGAACAGCTCTGGTTGCGCTAAACAAGCGGGAGACTCCGACAGCGCAGGAGGGAGAAAAGCACTGGCTGCGCTGAACAGGCGAGGCGCACTGGAGGCCTGGTGCGTGGTGCTGGAACTGGTGGTACTGGCGAGGACACGCACAGGAAGCCTGGTGCGGGGAGCTGCTACCGGAGGACTGGTGTGTAGAGGTGGCTCTGGATAGACCGGACCGTGCAGGCGCACTGGAGCTCTAGAGCACCGAGCCTGCCCAAGCTTACCTGGCTCGATGCCCACTCTAGCCCGGCCAATAGGAAGGGCTGGTATGTGTCGCAGCTGGCTCTGCACCCGCACTGGAAACACCGTGTGCTCCATAGCATAACACGGTGCCTGCCCGGTCTCTCTAGCCCAACGGTGAGCACAGGGAGTATGCGCAGGTTTCCTACCTGGCATAACTATTCTCCCTTTTAGCCCCCCCCCCCCCCAATATTTTTTTGGGGGTGACTTTCCGGTTTCCAACCGCGTCGCAGTGCTGCCTCCTCATACATGCGCCTCTCCGCTTTAGCTGCCTCTATTTCCTCCTTGGGACGGCGATATTCTCCCGGCTGCTCCCAGGGTCCTTGACCGTCTAATTCCTCCTCCCATGTCCAAATCTCCAAATGATGCATTCTCTCCCATTGCAACTGCTCTTCACGATTAACAGGGAGAGTAGGCTCAGGTCTGTTTCCTGACTCAGCCACTCTCTCTCTGCGCTTTCCCCTGTTACCTTCAGTTTTCGCTCTGTATAGCAATGCTTTCCTTCTCGATTCCATACGTGTATAGCCCTCTTCGCATTGCTGTAGGGAATCCCAGGCGGGCTCCTGCACTCGCTCTGGGTCGGCCGCCCACCTGTCGATTTCTTCCCATGTCGTATAATCCCTGCTTCTGCCGTCCATAGCGTCCTCCTTTAGATCCTGCCAGTTCACACGCTGCTCGGTCTGTGAATGGTGGTGGGTGATTCTGTAATGAACTTCGTCTGTTGTTTGTAGAGAGTCAGACCGAAATGCAGCGTGTAGGTTACTCATGACTTTTAATGAAGAATAATGCGGTACATGAAATAACTGAAAATACAAAAACAACAAACGAGTGAAACTAATACAGCCTATCTGGTGACTAACACTAAGACAGGTACAATCACCCACGAAATACAACGCGCACTCAGGCTGCCTAAATACGGTTCCCAATCTGAGACAACGAGAATCAGCTGACTCCAATTAGGAATCGCCTCAGGCAGCCAAGCCTAACTAGACACACCCCTAATAATACACACTCCCAATTAATACAAACCCCCAATACGAAATACAACATATAAACCCATGTCACACCCTGGCCTACCCAAACATATAACAAAAACACAAGATACAATGACCAAGGCGTGACACAACCGTTTTTCATCGGCAGGGATTGGGAAACTGGTCAGACTTGAAGGAATGATGGATGGTGCTAAATACAGGGAACTTCTTGAGGGAAACCTGTTTCAGTCTTCCAGAGATTTGAGACTGGGACGGAGGTTCACCTTCCAGCAGGACATTGACTCAAAGCATACTGCTAAAGCAACATTTAAATGTCTTGGAATGGCCTAGTCAAAGCCCAGAACTCAATCCAATTGAGAATCTGTGGTTTGACTTAAAGATTGAAGGGCATTAGAGCATGTATTATTTCCCTATAATGCATGATATAATTCAATGGATATGAAGTTCATTTTTACATGTTCTATGTTTGAGCTGCTTTGAATTTAAAACATTATTGGCAATGTTGCAGACGGTTTTCATAATACAACGAACACAACTATAAAAGCAACAAGCAACAAAGGTTTTACTGAGTTATAGTTCATATAAGTAAATCAGTCCATTTAAATACATTAATTACTGCAGTCAGCATGTCAGCTTCACCTGGTGAGGATGACAAGCTTCCCTGAGGTTTGTGCAGAAATTATTCAGTTATGCAAACCCATAGTTTCATCAGCTGTTCGGGTGGCCGATCTCAGATGATCCCGCAGGTGAAGAATGCGGATGTGGAGGTCCTGGGCTGGCGTGGTTACACGTGGTCTGTGGTTGTAAGGCCTGTTTGACGTACTGCCAAATTCTATACAATGACATTGGTGTATAGAACTTAATTTAATGTTATCTGGCAACAGCTCTGGTGGACATCCTTGCAGTTAGCAGAGACATCTGTGGCATTGTGTTGTGTAACAAAACTGCACATTTTAGAATGGCCTTCTATTGTCCCCAGCACAGAGTGTACCTGTCCAATGATCATGCTGTTGAATCAGCTTCTTGATATGCCACACCTCTCAGGTGGATCGACTATCTTGGCAAAGGACAAATCCTAACTAACAGGGATGTGCACAACATTTTATATAAATGAGCTTTTATTGTGGGTGTAAGATTTCAGGGATCTTTTATTTCAGCTCATGAAACATGGGACCAACACCTTAAATGTTGCTTTTATATTTTTGTTCAGCGTAGCAAGGGTTGATGGTTTGGTTAGCTAAGCTTACAAGTATGTTTGTTTGGTTACCAAGGCAACTACTGTAGCTATCTAGTAAACTTGCTAGCTACTTCAGTGGATGTTGAACACATTTCTACAGGTAAATGAACACATTACTATTGGAAAAATGTGTAATTATAGCCCTGGTATAAAAGGGATAATCAACTTGGGGCTCTATGCGTTCTCCGGAAACTCGGTGGAAGGTTAGCTCCACTCCACGGAACACCTTCCACCATGTTTACATTTTTCTATACAATGCTTAGCCCCTTGTTGATTATCTCTTACATAATGCTCATTCTAGACATTATATTCCCTTTGTAATGTTAATGACTGCTAACATGGCTGCCATAGAATGTTGCAGTGGCATGTAAAGATTTCATACTGCAGAAACCCTAATAGATCCAGTCGGTATTAGATAGAAAGACGTGACCCTGTCCGCCTGTGGGGAAAACAACCAGTGGTTACCAAGGTTACTCCATTGACTCACAGTAAAAAATGGACAATTTTCAAACCCAATTTTCTTGTTGTCTGCATGTATTAATTAGTCAAAACTACATTTAAGAATAGTAAAAAAAAGTATCCAGTATTAGTGCACCGATATATAGCCGGACCAATATAGCAAACCGATATCAGCATCACTGCTACATGTACATGTACATTGAACAATACAGCAGCTTTTCAGCATGTTTTGTTATTTCAATGACGAAGTTGCCTCTTTTACAATGGGGGTCAATAGGAAAGAATGTTGTTTTTTCCCAATCAGTGTGCGTGGTCGAGGGGAATTCCTTATTATTACATGAATACCGACTGGGACTATGGTCCAACCATAGTGATGGGCTAAAGGTCAGCCATTTTGGTCAGGGAGTTGGTCAACCATGGTTTGCCAATTTAAGTATTGTGTAAAATAAATAATTTTAAGAATGTATCTGCGCTGTATGTTTTTAGCTATGAAGCCAGACAGTTTGAGGAATTATTCCATATTTTTTCTAATTAACTGCCAGTCTGCAAACATTACATTCGAAAAATGCAGTCAGTCCACAGCCATACAGTAGCTGAAATCAGTTGATGATAGGACTTAATGCAACAAGTACTGATATTAAGCCATATAATAGTTGTAATGCGTCTGTGTGTAGCTGGTGAGATGAGTCAGGCTCAGGACAGCAGATATGAGTAATGAAAGCAATTTTTCTCAATAATATAACAATACACGTCGTATACAAACAAGGCCACAAATACTGACAGCAATACAATAAATAATTACTCACAAACAAACACGGGGAACAGAGGGTTAAATAATGAACAAGTAATTGGGGAATTGATACTAGGTGTGTAAGACAAAGACAAAACAAATGGAAAATGAAAAGTGAATCAGCGATGGCTAGAAGGTCGGTGACGTCGACCGCCGAACGTTGCCCGAACAAGGAGAGGGACTGACCTCGGCGGAACTCGCGACAATAGTATTCACAGCTTTCCAAGAAAACACAAATTTAGACATTTAGTCTGTTTACATATATTTTTGATGCTATTTATTCCAACAAAATGTATAAAAAATAATATTTATAATTATATGACAATACTTTTGGTTAATTTAATAGGATCTCTATGGGCCCAACTCTCTAAACACATAACTCTGGATATAGCCAATTTTTGTATGAAACAATGTGTTAGATATAGAGTTTTGAAAATAAAACACATTTGAAAACTCATCTAAAGTAAATGTTTTAAAAGCATGAGAACATCCACAGTTCATGCACATACAAAGGGAATTTCAGATGGGAATCCAAGGGGAATCAAACTCTTCATATTTCCATTAACATACTGTGTTGTATGGTTATTATTTTACCATTTATATGTTCTAAGCTATTTTGAGACCTTAAGGAGCAATAGGTCCTGCTGTCTACCATTGGCATGTCCATTGTCGTGACGTTGTATTGATTAATGTGATGGCTGCTGTTCATCAAATGATTTTTAATTATAATTATAATTACGTGATTAAATTAATCAGGTAATTATTGACTCAGTAACCTGGGGCACCATGGGAAATTTTCTATTTCCCAAATTAATATTTATTTAACAGTCGCTAATTAATTAATTTCCTCTGCAGTCTCATCCTGAACGTCTCATAATCCGGGAATCTGCACAAACCTGAGTGCCATTAAATAAGTCCGTACCACGTCAATTGAGATGATTATGGATTTACTAACAAGCTAAAATGATACAATAAGATACACTTACAGAAACACACAGTCTAGGCTATTGATTAGCACATAGTACAATGAAACAGGTCCCTAGCGAGCCAACACAATATGACAAGCGTTACACAAAATGGGGATTTAAAAGAGAGAGAAAGAGAGTGCACGAGAGAAAAGCACACTTGCTTAGTTTGCTTAGTTTAGCCCTAACCTTGCCCCGAACTGCCGCTCTTATGGCTCAGAAAATAATGATGTAATTATGTGTCGAAGGTCTCTGATGGGGTATCTCCTCGTGGACCGAGTTTGCCTTCTCCTCTGATGGCGACACTTCTTTGGTTACCGGGTGTAACTCTCTGATTGTTCACACGATGTCAGTGTCCTTTCTCATAGTGGTCTGTTTCCTCACCCTTGTGCTGAAAGGGGGTCTTGTGAGTATGGTCAGCCATGTAGCCCAGGGCTACAGCATAGGAATGAAATCAGTGTAGACACACGATTCCTTAGAGAGTTGTAACTGGGTGGTCCTGCTTGAGTTCACCCTCTTAGACACAGCTAATCATCCGTAGCATAGATTGTTAAAAGGTTCCCTTGTCTTCTTCAACCTCGTGTTGCGTTTTGGGTTTGCGACTAATCAGACCTTGGCTGCAGCACGGGGTCACCTAGTCTGATATATTCATTCTTAACTCACATGTTTTATAACCTTGGGTCAGAAAGGTGTGTTTCCGTCTTTATGGCAAGTTCTCTGGGCATCACTAGTTACGAGGTAAGGTCTGGATTTTACAAGGTCCAATTTAGACCACCAACTTCACATTTCATCTTTACAAAAACATTCTATTTGATCTGGACATTTTCCACACAACGTACAGTATGCAAACATCAGATCCATATTGTGAAAACTCTTCAAGTTACAATGTTTTTGCTATAACGTCGTCATTTAACTTTTAATAACATAACAAAAAACAACATTCATTTTCATATTCCATCTATCGTCATTACCACCATTTTGGCTGACAAAACATATTGTCCCAAAGTCCATTTATTGCACGTTACTGTTCTGAGGTAGGTTCTCCATAGGCCCATCATACATTCCTTTCCTCCACAGTGAGAGAACAAAGGGATTTTGTCTGCTGCTTTAAGATTTACAATGGGTGTGAAGTGTCATTAAACCCCCCCATCTTCCATACGTCTCGATCTTTCCCCCTCTGGTGGGTGTGAGAGATGTCTCTGTAGGAGTGTGGTCCATGGTAACCTGACCCGAACAGGCCAGTCATGACACCATATTTTTGTAAGAAATTACACTGGTCCTCCAAAACATTTTGAAAAGTATTTATAAAGAATAAATAGCCCAAACTTTAGATTTGGACACACAAAAATACTTAACTAATTATTAGTAAATGGTTTATTAGGACCTATATTAAACATCTTTATGAGAGGTGTAATGGTTAATAAATGCTGAGTAAAACTATTTACTAATCCATTATAAATGCTTTATTGCATGGTTATTATAAAGTGTTAAGTTGCTCTCATACACTGACTCAACCAGACTCAGTATAAGACTGACTCCATTTGCTCTAGTCCATTTGCTCAATGAATTCATGGTAATATTGGTGGCAGCCTCTGTTTGTAATTTCTGCAAGTGCCGAGCTCATCAAAGGAGTAAATTATGCATATCCAGCTAATCCTGGTCCTGTCTGTATTACAATGGCTCCACATTTCTAGAGATCTATCCTGGTGTTACAGACTTGCAAAATAAACATTAATCAGGGAGTAAATTATGCATCCCATGGCAAATAAGATTAGATATGCTGGTCCACAATAATATTTTTAAAGTGGTAAACATTAGTAAAGTAATACTCTATCACCACAGAGTGGACAGATGGTAGAGGACAATGCCACATCAAGCCAAAAATGATACAGAGTGCCTCTTAAAGATGTTCCAAACAGACATTTCGTCCTCCTCACAAACATTATCACAAGTTACCAGGAACTCTGACTCCAGATACCATCTTGAATTAGTGATGTTCTAATGTGCAGCAGACCTTCTTGTCTCCCTGTCATCTCCAATGGAGACACAGGAAGTGGATATCGGCCACAGCTTGTGCCCACATTTCACATCCACTCTGCTTCACGCCACCCATCACTGTAGTAAACCATGTGGGAGTTAGACTATGTTATGAAGTGAGGCAGACTTAATAAACTTGATAAACTTTCCCATCTTTCACCATGAAGCTTTTAAAGTATTAAGGTGGACCAAGTGTGTTGGAGTAGGCGTCTTAAAGGGCTGGTGGAGCCATAAATTGAAACATAACTGCAAGCCAGCACATTTACAGTCTAAATATGACTGTAGCACTCTAAACATCTCTTAAGCTGATATCTAAAGCTCAGTGAATTTAAATGAGTTAAAAGATAATAAATATGATTTGTTCGAGCTCCCTCATTGTCCACAGAACAGCACATTACTGGATGGAGCAAGCTAGGGTGATAAATGGCAGTGCATAAAATCAAATCAAGGTATATGTGTGAACTTCATCGCAGTCACAACAGCACATAGATGATGACCACTGAATTTATGTTCAGGTCAAGTGATGTAATTGAATGGTTTAGTTAACAAATATGCATAGGCAACACAATAGTTATGGGCAAAAGTTAAAACACTGTTTTTGTTTTTGACAAGGCTTTTCCCAAGAGATCAGCTACCACAGGATGAGCTGTAGTAGCTGATCGATGGGATGATGAAGATGATCAAAGTGTACAAGTATTCGTTCTGACATCCCAGTCACCTTTTTGTACATTCACTGTTAAGGGAGTTCTGTTTTCAAAAATAGTTTTGGTTTGACTGGGCCTTAGGTTGGATTTTTGTTTGAAACTTCAGGGTGAAATCATGTAATAGGTTGAAAAGGGGTGAAATCTGTTGCTATCTCTCAAAACATTCTACGCTGCCTACAGTATTCACACTAAAAACATATATTCTGTACAGAAAATGTTACGGCAATGCAGCCTTCAATGCGTAGGAGCCAGCTGTCCATGATGCTGCCAAAGGAGTTTTTCACCATGCACTAAACTGATAATAGAATTGTTGATGTGCCTGTGTGCTCTGTCCAAAGTACTGGAATTCATTCATGTTTTTTTTAATGATTTTGCACTTTACCTCAAATATGTTACTGTATCTATCTACTTCAGTGTTGTTGCTGAACAATTGACATCTTATATCTTTGTCAAGTTCATTCAATAAATAAATGAAATGTATTTTGTAAAGATTTTTTACATTTGCACTTGTCACAACGTGCTATACAGATACCCAGCCTAAAACCCCAAAGAGCAAGCAATGCAGATGCAGAAGCACAGTAACTATTAAAATCTCCCTAAAAGGCAGGAACCTAGAAAGAAACCAGGCGCTTAGGGGTGGACAATCCTATTTCAGCTGTAGTGGTGTGGGGGCTGTGCTTTGGCAAAGTGGGTGGGGTTATATCCTTCCTGTTTGGCCCTGTCCGGGGGTGTCCTCGGATGGGGCCACAGTGTCTCCTGACCCCTCCTGTCTCAGCCTCCAGTATTTATGCTGCAGTAGTTTATGTGTCGGGGGGCTAGGGTCAGTTTGTTATATCTGGAGTACTTCTCCTGTCCTATTCGGTGTCCTGTGTGAATCTAAGTGTGCGTTCTCTAATTCTCTCCTCTCTTTCTTTCTCTCTCTCGGAGGACCTGAGCCCTAGGACCATGCCCCAGGACTACCTGACATGATGACTCCTTGCTGTCCCCAGTCCACCTGGCCATGCTGCTGCTCCAGTTTCAACTGGCCTGGGCCCTAGGACCATGTCCCAGGACTACATGACATGATGACTCCTTGCTGTCCCCAGTCCACCTGGCCATGCTGCTGCTCCAGTTTCAACTGTTCTGCCTTACTATTATTCAACCATGCTGGTCATTTATGAACATTTGAACATCTTGGCCACGTTCTGTTATAATCTCCACCCGGCACAGCCAGAAGAGGACTGGCCACCCCACATATGCTCTCTCTAATTCTCTCTTTCTTTCTCTCTCTCGGAGGACCTGAGCCCTAGGACCGTGCCCCAGGACTACCTGACATGATGGCTCCTTGCTGTCCCCAGTCCACCTGACTGTGCTGCTGCTCCAGTTTCAACTGTTCTGCCTTATTATTATTCGACCATGCTGGTCATTTATGAACATTTGAACATCTTGGTCATGTTCTGTTATAATCTCTACCCGGCACAGCCAGAAGAGGACTGGCCACCCCACATAGCCCGGTTCCTCTCTAGGTTTCTTCCTAGGTTTTGGCCTTTCTAGGGAGTTTTTCCTAGCCACCGTGCTTTTACACCTGCATTGTTTGCTGTTTGGGGTTTTAGGCTGGGTTTCTGTACAGCACTTTGAGACATCAGCTGATGTACGAAGGGCTATATAAATAAATTTGATTTGATTTGATTTGATTCTGTATCGGGTAGAGATTTAAGAGTACATGTGTCCATTAAAGCCAGATCCTTTTTCAAGATGTTCAAGAGTTCATAGTTGACCTGTCTGGAGCTCTTCTACTCTGGCCTCTCCACACAGTTCAGACTGTTGAAATCTACAGATTACCATAATGATTCATCTCTGTCTGGATATGAAACACACACTCCACGTCACTGTTTTTCTCTCTCCACTTCCTTCTTTTTGTTCGTTTCTAATTAACTGAGTTTTAGCCTGGCTGAGTCTCAAAAGACCAAGAGTGCAAATTGGTCTGTGTTTGGGTGTGACACATGAAATCTCTTAATCATTGGTTTTGCTGAGTCAAGGACAAGCATTGGAACACTATACTGTAAAACAAATATTGCACAGAATGACCCAGTGTGATATGGATGGGAAATACTGGGGAAATTATATTAGAATCAAATTGAATAAGCCCACACTATTTGGTTTAGAGAGTACGGACATATTTTGCCTATTTTATATACTGTATCATATGTCAATCTTAACTTGTTGCACTATAAGTTACATGACTCCCCCTCCCTCCCTCACCACTCTCTCAGGATGCTATGTAAACATTGTAATTAAGACAGTGTGATGTCCGTCACTAGACTAGGTCTGGTTTGTGATTAAGTGACAAACTAATTGTTTCTTGATTACCCCCATCTTTCCCTGGGTGATTTTTTAAGACTTATTTTCAGGTTTTTGTCACAGCTCATTAGACACGTTCTGGAATTAGCACATTGCTAAAAAAATGGCCTCCACTGACTGTTGGTGATTACTGACAGACTAGCAGCTCTATGTAGGCTTAGTCGTTGTCAGTTTCCATCCATCTGTCGGTTGTCTGAACGGTGTCTGTTATATCCCGAATGATACACTGCTCTTTGCCAACACAGACTATAGCAATGCAGACCCTTAAATGCATATCTGGGATCTTAATGTTTGTAATTAGAAGTTAATGGCAACTCTGTAAGCGATAGAAATGTGGTGTTTCATCATAATGGATTTAATCAAATAAATGTTTACTATTAACTTCCTGGTGACAGGGGGCAGTATTTTCACGTCCGGATGAAATGCATGCCCAAATTCAACTGCCTGCTACTCATCCCCAGAAGATAAGATATGCATATTATTATTAGGTCTGGATAGAAAACAATCTGAAGTTTCGAAAACAGTTTGAATCATGTCTGTGAGTATCACAGAACTTATTTAGCAGGCAAAACCCCAAGGACAAACCATTCCGAATGTCTTTTTTTTTTAGGTCACTTTTCCTATGGATGTCAACAGTCTTCAGAAATTGGTTGAGGTTATTCCTTTGTGTAATGAAGAAGTACGGCCATCTTGAACGAGGGTCACTTGAAGTGTACTGTTAGATAGAGGCGCATGGCCAGAAAGCTTGTTTGTTTTCCTCCTGTATTGAACACAGATCATCCTGTCTTCAATTTTATAGATTATTTACGTTAAAAAATACCTAAAGTTGTATTACAAAAGCAGTTTGAAATGTTTTGGCAAGGTTTACAGGTAACTTTTGAGATATTTTGTAGTCACGTTGAACAAGTTGGAACCGGTGTTTTTCTGGATCAAATGCGCCAAATAAATTGACACTGGATATATATCTACGGAATGAATCGAACAAAAGGACCATTTGTGATGTTTATGGGACATATTGGAGTGCCATCAAAAGAAGCTCGTCAAAGGTAAGGCATGAATTATATTTTTATTTCTGCGTTTTGTGTCGCGACTGCAGGGTTAAAATGTGGTTTCTCCCTTTGTTTACGGAGGTGCTATCCTCAAATAATAGCATCGTTTGCTTTTGCCGAAAAGCCTTTCTGAAATCTGACATGTTGGCTGGATTCACAACAAGTGTAGCTTTAATTTGCTATCTTGCATGTGTGATTTAATGAAAGTTTGATTTTTATAGCAATTTATTTGAATTTGGCACTCTGCATTTTCCCTGGTTTTTGGCCAGGGACGCTAGCGTCCCACATATCCCAGAGAGGTTAAATACCCAAGGCAATATTTAGCATCTAATTTACAGGTAACTGCCAAAATAAAGGAAACACTTGAGTGAATGAGGAATACAAAGTAGCCTATATTGATGCAGGTGCTTCCACACAGATGTGGTTTCAAAGTTAATTAAGCAATTTACATCTCATCATTTATAAAAATGTCCAGTTGCCCTTTAGGGTTTCCATTAGGAAAATGTGGCCTCCGGACATTTGAACGGCAGCATTTTCATTTACATTTGAAAAACGTACCGGACCTATATTCATTGGGTGGTAACCTGATTAGGGAACCCACCCACAGTGCTCAGAATGACAGAAATCCTAGTTAGATTATGTAAATTCATGTTAATGGAACATGTAACTCAAGGAAGCAGCAGCATGCGTCCTTCTTTCCGAATTCCAATTCACACTTTGAAGATGTTAGAATATCTGTCCACATGCACTTTTCCTCAGCCCAATTTTTTGGTAGCCTGTCAATCTACTGTCCCCCATAGTAGAAAAATGTACCTATTCTATTGGAAAGCTTGTTGTTCTGTGCGAGAGTGAAATATTCCAAACAGACTCTGAGTCTGTACATAAAAATAAACAGTAATTCAATGATGCAACAGATAAGAACGTTTAGCTTAATATGTTGATAAACTATTATTTATTCACATTATAAGTGCAGCAATGAGCACACGACTGTAGGCTACGCTCAAATTAATTTGACCTTTGTCAAAAGCGCACTGCACATGCAAGCGGTTTCATGTCATAGATGAAAATATCACTTAGAAATGTAAAAAGAGGCGAGATCTAAAGATTCAACATCTAGCATGGGTGGTTAATATGACTAGGATTGTGCATTTGTCTACAGGACAATGAAAGAAAGTTGATTTGAAAACCAATAGAACATGCAAGAAATAGGTTCCTGGTTTCAATGGCATATGGGAGTCTTTATAAAAAAGTTGACTCCACGTTCCTATGGCAAGGTAAGACATGCCTCATAATACAAAGTAAAACCTTCAGGTTTCAAACAATTAAGTATATGTTTTCAAAATGCATACTGCCTCCAGCTCACATTGCAAAGTGGTGTGTTACACACTGAAGTCTGGATCTCTTTGAAAGAATATCAACAGCCAAGCAACGTGTGTGTTTTCATAAAGGACTGCCAAATTGTTGTATCATACTAAAATGGTCCAACCATCAGCAGACAGACACCCTATACCAGCTCTGGTCTCAGCTCCATGGAAATGTCCAAAATAAGTGTGCTAATAATGAGGTTTTCAGTGCAATTTCTTTACCTTTACGTAAATGGGCCCAGAAATTCAAGCCAATTCCTTGGCTATCACACAAATAAATGTTATAGCTTGAATCCATACAACGGCCCATCTCATACCCACAGGGTAAAATCCATAAATCAAATAAACAGAATCAATGGGCAGAGTGAGATAAATATCAGAGTAGTGTCAAGAGACTGTAGCAGAGCAGTCTCCAGCCCATTTCCCCACTATATATCATATAGGCAATGTAAGCTTGTACGATTGAAAAAAAACAAATCTGACAGAATTGAATATCTGATAGGCAATGGAAGGGGCAGCCACTCAGTTGTAGTGCTCCCATATAGATATGGGTAGATGAATGTTAATAACATTTGTTCGTCAATGGATCTTGCAAGAAAAATGTCAATCTATATGCTTTTTTGTTTGAGATCATGTAACGAGTTTCCTCCTCTTCTTCCGAAGAGGAGAGGCGAAACGGATCAGAGGACCAATACGCGGCGTGGTAATTTTCCATGGTACTTTTTTTAATGCTTTAAGGTACACATGAACAAACTAACAAAACAAGAAAACGTGAAAACTCAAATTACAGTCCTATCTGGTGCATACACAGAGACAGGAAACAATCACCCACAAACACACAGTGAAACCCAGGCTACCTAAGTATGATTCTCAATCAGAGACAACTAATGACACCTGCCTCTGATTGAGAACCATACTAGGCCGAAACATAGAAATTCCCAAAACCTAGACAAACAAACATAGACTACCCACCCAACTCACGCCCTGACCATACTAACTAAACACAAAACACAGAAAATAAAGGTCAGAACGTGACAGTACCCCCAAAGGTGCGGACTCCGGCCGCAAAACCTTGACCTATAGGGGAGGGTCTGGGTGGGCATCTGTCCGCGGTGGCGGTTCTGGCGCGGGACGCGGACCCCACTTCACCATTGTCTTTGTCCGCCTCCGTGGCTTTCTCACCATGGCAACCCCTCTCAATGACCCCACTGGACAGAGGGGCAGAAGCTCTGGACAGAGGGACAGGGGCTCTGGACAGAGGGACAGGGGCTCTGGACAGAGGGACAGGGGCTCTGGACAAAGGGACAGGGGCTCTGGCGCCTCTGGGCTGAGGGGCTCTGGCGCCTCTGGGCTGAGGGGCTCTGGCGCCTCTGGGCTGAGGGGCTCTGGCGCCTCTGGGCTGAGGGGCTCTGGCGCCTCTGGGCTGAGGGGCTCTGGCGCCTCTGGGCTGAGGGGCTCCGGCAGCGGCGCCGGACAGGCGGGACGCTCCGGCAGCGGCGCCGGACAGGCGGGAGGCTCCGGCAGCGGCGCCGGACAGGAGGGACGCTCCGGCAGCGGCGCCGGACAGGCGGGACGCTCCGGCAGCGGCGCCGGACAGGCGGGACGCTCCGGCAGCGGCGCCGGACAGGCGGGAGGCTCCGGCAGCGGCGCCGGACAGGCGGGAGGCTCCGGCAGCGGCGCCGGACAGGCGAGAGGCTCCGGCAGCGGCGCCGGACAGGCGGGAGGCTCCGGACAGGCGGGAGGCTCCGGCAGCGGCGCCGGACAGGCGGGAGGCTCCGGCAGCGGCGCCGGACAGGCGGGAGCACCTGCAGAGAGGAGACAGAGAGACAGCCTGGTGCGTGGAGCTGCTACAGGAGGCAGCGGCGCCGGACAGGCGGGACGCTCCAGCAGCGGCGCCGGACAGGCGGGAGGCTCCGGCAGCGGCGCCGGACAGGCGGGAGGCTCCGGCAGCGGCGCCGGACAGGCGGGAGGCTCCGGCAGCGGCGCCAGACAGGCGGGAGGCTCCGGACAGGCGGGAGGCTCCGGCAGCGGCGCCGGACAGGCGGGAGGCTCCGGACAGGCGGGAGGCTCCGGCAGCGGCGCCGGACAGGCGGGGGGCTCCGGCAGCAGCGCCGGACAGGCGGGAGCACCTGCAGGGAGGAGACTGAGAGACAGCCTGGTGCGTGGGGCTGCCACAGGAACTACCAGGCTGGGAAGACTTTCAGGAGGCTTGGTGTTAGGAGGAGCCTGAAAGACCGGGCTGTGGGGGAGCACTGGAGCTCTGGTGCGCAACCTGGCACCACTTCCCCAGGCTGGACAACTACTCGAGCCCGGACCCTCAAGAGTGCAGGCACAGGTTGAACCGGGCTGTGGGTAAGCACGGGAGATCTAGTGCTTACTACACGCACCTCTCCCCTAGGCTCCACTCCCACAGTTGCCCGGTACGAGCGGAGCGCAGGCAGAGGACGCACTGCACCCTCCCAGCGCCCCGGAGACACAGCACGCAGAGCCGGCGCAGGATAAACTGGACCAAGACTGCGTACCGGCGACCAGACCCGCTGAGCAGGCACCATACGCCCTGGCTCAATGCCCACACTCGCATGGCACTCTCGGGGGGCTGCCCTATAGCGCACTGGGCTATGGACACGCACTGGCGACACCGTGCGCTCAACCGCATAACACGGTGCCTGACCAGTAATGCGCTGCTCATAATAAGCACGAGGAGTGAGCTCAGGTCTGCTACCTGGCTTAGTATCACACCTCGTGTGCCCCCCAAAAAAAAAAAATTTGGGGCTGCCTCTCGTACCTGTCGCACTGCCGTGCTGGCTCCTCATATTGCCGCCGCTCAGCTTTCGCTGCCTCCGTGGCTTTCCTAGCTGCCTCCACCTGTTCCCATGGAAGGCGATCCTTTCCCGCCAGGATCTCCTCCCAGGTGTAGCAACCCTTGCCGTCCAATACATCCTCCCATGTCCATTCCTCCTGTGATGCTGGCCGCTGTTGTTGCTGCTGCTGCTGTCGTCGCTGTCCTTTACCACGCCGCTTGGTCCGATTGTGGTGGGTGATTCTGTAACGAGTTTCCTCCTCTTCTTCCGAAGAGGAGAGGCGAAACGGATCAGAGGACCAATACGCGGCGTGGTAATTTTCCATGGTACTTTTTTTAATGCTTTAAGGTACACATGAACAAACTAACAAAACAAGAAAACGTGAAAACTCAAATTACAGTCCTATCTGGTGCATACACAGAGACAGGAAACAATCACCCACAAACACACAGTGAAACCCAGGCTACCTAAGTATGATTCTCAATCAGAGACAACTAATGACACCTGCCTCTGATTGAGAACCATACTAGGCCGAAACATAGAAATTCCCAAAACCTAGACAAACAAACATAGACTACCCACCCAACTCACGCCCTGACCATACTAACTAAACACAAAACACAGAAAATAAAGGTCAGAACGTGACAGATCAGTCATTGTCACGCTACAGACTGACTTAATTCTAATTTATTTTGTCTGCCTGCAGGCTTGTCATCTTATATTCTGCTGCCAACAGTGAAAAGAGTGTGTGTGTGTGCATGCGTGTGCATGCATGTGTGTCTGAGCATGCGTGTGTGCGTGTCTGAGCGTGCATGTGTGCGTGTACTGTATGAACATGCCTGCCTGCGCGCATGCAAGCGTGTGCAATCTGTGCAGTGTGTGCAGGCTTGCATATGTGTGCGTGAGAGAGAGAGGGGACTGTGGGAACTATAGTTGAGCAGAATGGTGCATGTTGGTGATTCCGCTGTAGCAGAACTGTGGAGCTCATAAATAAGAGATGGATCAATCTTAGGTTTTCTTTTCACACCCAACTACGTTCCATTCCATTTTCAAATGGCAAATAGAATTTTGGGGCCAGAGACTTGAATGAAATATGTTCAGAAGGCTACCAAAAAGCAATATTAACCTGCTGAATGTTAATGTTAAGTGGATGGCAGTATGCAACATATTTTCATGAGAGGGCCATGAACAGTACATAGTAATGCCTTATACTGTTAACAAGCTCTGATTTTAGACTTTTTTAATGATTTGTATGCACTTTTTACTCTAGTATGCACTGCTATAGGTATTAGTAAGAACAATCCTACATTGTAGATTTCATTTTCAAATGTCATATGCTATGAACAACCTATTCATGACAAATAGGGGAATAAGGCTTGAATTTATTTTTTAATAGTCTACCTATACTCACAATCAACTTTACAATTGACATGCTATAAGATTTTACCTGCCTTAATACTGTAATAATTTTCTATATAATTAGTTGTCAGGGAAAATCCATCTCAATTACTGGTGCACTGCTCTCATTCATTGCTGTCTCTCAATGTACCAAAGAGTCAGAGAGTAAGAGGTGAAGTGAGGTTTCCCTCCACCCAAAATGTCTCTTACAAATAAGTATACGAAGGGAGGAATTTTTGTATGGAGGTCAAAGAGAGTGTCGAATTTAGTCAACGAAAATATATGAGTTCATTTGCTACGTGAGGCTTATTTGATCAGATAGAAGTTCCGTAATGGTTAGGTTGTTACGAATGCACTGACATAAGTGGACACACATGGCATTTTGGCAACTTTGAAAAACAATGACTTTACAGTGCATTCGGAAATTATTCAGACCCCTTCCCTTTTCCCACATTTTGTTAAGTTAAAGCCTTGTTCTAAAATGGATTAAATTAAACATTCATCATTAATCTACACACAATACCCCATTATGGCAAAGTGAAAACAGGTTTTATAGACATTTTTGCAAATCTATTAAACATAAAATCTTTATCTCCATAAGTATTTAGACGCTACCCTATACCATGAGACTCGAATTTGAGCTCAGGTGCATCCTGTTTACGTTGATCATCCTTGAGATGTTTCCAAAACCTGATTGGAGTCCACCTGTGGAAAATTCAATTGATTGGACATGATTTGGAAAAGCACACACCTGTCTATATATGGTCCCACAGTTGATGGTGCATTTCAAGGAACTGTCTGTAGAGCTCTGAGACAGGATTGTGTCGAGGCACAGATCTGGGGAAGGGTCCAAAATAATTCTGCAGCATTGAAGGTCCCCAATAACACAGTGGCCTCCATCATTCTTAAATTGAAGAAGTTTGGAACCACCAAGCTGTCTGCCCAGACAAACTGAGCAATCAGGGGAGAAGGACCTTGGTCGGGAAGATAACCAAGAAGCCGATGGTCACTTTGACAGAGCTCCAGAGTTCCTCGGTGGGGATGGGAGAACCTTCCAGAAAGACAACCATCTCTGCAGCACTCCACCAATCAGGTCTTTATGGTAGTGATCAGACGGAAGCTACTCCTCAATAAAAGGCACATGTCAGCCCATTTACAGTTTGCCAAAATGCACCTAAAGGACTCTCAGACCATGTGAATCAAGAGTCGCTGGTCTGATGAAACCAAAATTGAACTATTTGGCCTGAATGCCAAGCATCACGTCTGGAGGAAACCTGGCACCCTCCCCACGATGAAGCATGGTGGTGGCAGCATCATGCTGTGGGGACTGGGAGACTAGTCAGGATTGAGGGAAAGATGAATGGAGCAAAGTACAGAGATCCTTGATGAAAACCTGCTTCAAAGCGCTCAGGACCTCAGACTGGGGCTAAGGTTCACCTTCTAACAGGACAACGACCCTAAGCACACAGCCAAGAATACAATATTACAGATTTATTGTTTCCTTGTTTTGAACCTTTCCAATCTAGGCTTTATTGTTTCCTTGTTTTGAACCTTTCCAATCTAGGCTTGATTATCTCCCGCTATTGGCTTCGGAACAAGTCTCTGAATGTCCTTGAGTGGCCCAGCCAGAGCCAGGACTTGAACCCGATCGAACATCTCTGGAGAGACTTGAAAATAGCTGTGCAGCGACGTTCCCCATACAACCTGACAGAGCTTGTGAGGATATGCAGAGAAGAATGGGAGAAACTCCCAAAATACAGGTGTGCCAAGCTTGTAGCGTCATACCCAAGAAGAATCAAGGCTGTAATCACTGCCAAAGGGGCTTCAACAAAGTGCTGAGTAAAGGGCCTGAAGACTTATGTACTGTAAATGTGATATTTAAGTTTTTATACATTTTTTAAAAATATATCGAAATAGCTGTTTTTGTTTTACCATTATGGGGTATCGTATGTTGATTGATGGGGGGGAAAAAAACTATTTTAGAATAAGGCTGTAACGTAACAAAATGTGGAGAAAGTCAAGGTGTCTAAATACTTTCCGAATGCACTGTAAATCGATGTGTATTTGTCAAAGATCTGTGGGACTACTTCCTATCATTGCGGTAGACTCTCTACTTTGCAGAGCTATGCAGCGAAGGGCGGGGTGGTCCGTCCACAAATTGACGGACAATCCAATCAGGGAATGAGCGTTAAGGTGGGACTCACGAGCGTCCAATGGCTGTGGATATGTAATCCGATACTCCAGAGTCATTTGAGGCACACTGCTTTGAAGCAGGGAAGCAACCTATCAGGTACAACTTTCGTGAAGTGATTTGGCCTAACAGAAGTTGATTTATATGCGAATTACCTTGATATGCCTTGATAATACAATTAAATTATAACAAGTCCCCTGAAGGTTTACTTATTCATATTCCTGTGATGTTATAAATCTGGCTTTATATTGAATCAATAGCTATCTTATTGCAGCCTTCTCCTAGTATTGGTTTATATTTTAATTTTGTATTTCACAGAACAGCTCTCTGTGGTGAGGGAGGATTATCATTCTCTGCAGCGATGTTTAGATGATAGATGTCCTATCTACTGCAATCTGTGTTTGTTCTTCAACACCAGTCTAACTTGGGTTTTGTCATTGAGCTTTTCATTTCATGCAACAGTCATTGCAGCATGTTCTGTGAACAGCATGCAAAAAGGGAAAAAAAGACAAGAAAATATTGAATCGTATAATTAATGTTGCTACGACACGTTACTCTGTAAGCTATCATTTTTTTCTATTGTGGTTTACTGTGCGGTATTGCAAAGGTCAATAGAGCAGTTTCACTCTGTCAACTTCAGTACTGTTGGTCATCTAGTGGGTTTGCAAGGCATAATGTGAGAGAAGCCTGACACATGCACACACACACACACACACCCCTTGGACATCTGCTGGTGGGTAGTGTTGGTGGTGGTGTGTGAAGCAGATAGGGCAAGGCCACACTCCCCAGGGAGTGTAGATGCAGACATCCTCAAATTTGTTGGTACCCTCCACAAGAAATGAAGAATGCACAAGTAATTGGCATCCACCATTGTTAATTCCATATTTAATAGAAATCAGACTTTGCTTTTTATTTATTTGTATTTAGCGTAATATTGTAAATAATAAAACTAATGATGGGACCCTAAACCTAATATTTTATATAATCTTATATTTTAATATAACTTTTAGAGGCAATCACTGCAATCAAACTTTTTCTGTAGCTCTCAATGAGACTTCTGCTCCTGTTAACAGGTAGGTTGGCCCACTCTTCCTGATCAAACTGCTCCAGGTGTTTCAGGTTTGATAGGTGCCTTCTCCAGACTTTAAGCTTCAGCTCTTTCCATAGATGTTCGATAGGATTCAGATCAGGACTCATAGAAGGCCACTTCAGAACAGTCCAATGTTTTGTTCTTATCTATTCTTGGGTGCTTTTAGCTGTGTGTTTTTTGGTTCATTATCCCATTTGAGGACCCAAGACCTGCGACTGAGACAGAGCTTTCTGACACTGGGCAGTACGTTTTGCTCCAGAATGTCTTGAGATTTCATTGTGCCCTGCACAGATTCAAGGCACCCTGTGCCAGGCTCAGCAAAGCAGCCCCAAAACATAACCGAGCCTCCTGCATGTTTCACTTTTCGTCTATGAACATAGAGTTGATGTGACTTGACAAAAAGTTCCAGTTTTGACTCATCTGTCCAAAGGGCATTCTCCCAGAAGGATTGTGGCTTGTCAATATGCATTTGAGCAAATTCCAGTCTGGATATTTTATGTTTTTCTTTTTAAAAGTGGAATCCTCCTGGGTCTTCTTCCATGGAGCCCACTTTCGCTTAAAAAGTGACAACTGGTCTGATCAGAAACTGATGTACCTTCACCTTGGTGTTCAGCTTGCATCTCTTTGGCAGTTATCCTTGGTTCTTTTTCTACCATTCACACTCTCCTTCTGTTCAATCTGGGGTCGATTTTCCTCTTGCGGCCCCGCCCAAGGAGGTTGGGTACAGTTTCCTGGATCTTAATCTTCTTAAAAATATTTGCAACTGTTGTCACATGAACATCAATCTGCTTGGAGATGGTCTTGTAGCCTTTATCTTCACCATGCTTGTCCATTATTTACTTTCTGATCTCCTCAGACAAATCTCTCCTTTGCTTTCTCTTGTCCATGTTCAGTGTGGTGCACACAATGATACCAAACAGCACAGTGACTACTTTACTTTGGTCCATGTTCAGTATGGTGCACACAATGATACCAAACAGCACAGTGACTACTTTACTTTGGTCCATGTTCAGTGTGATGCACACAATGATACCAAACAGCACAGTGACTACTTTACTCTGGTCCATGTTCAGTGTGGTGCACACAATGATACCAAACAGCACAGTGACTACTTTACTTTGGTCCATGTTCAGTATGGTGCACACAATGATACCAAACAGCACAGTGACTACTTTACTTTGGTCCATGTTCAGTGTGATGCACACAATGATACCAAACAGCACAATGACTACTTTACTCTGGTCCATGTTCAGTGTGGTGCACACAATGATACCAAACAGCACAGTGACTACTTTACTCTGGTCCATGTTCAGTGTGATGCACACAATGATACCAAACAGCACAGTGACTACTTTACTTTGGTCCATGTTCAGTGTGGTGCAACACAATGATACCAAACAGCACAGTGACTACTTTACTTTGGTCCATGTTCAGTATGGTGCACACAATGATACCAAACAGCACAGTGACTACTTTACTCTGGTCCATGTTCAGTGTGGTGCAACACAATGATACCAAACAGCACAGTGACTACTTTACTTTGGTCCATGTTCAGTGTGATGCACACAATGATACCAAACAGGACAGTGACTACTTTACTCTGGTCCATGTTCAGTGTGGTGACCACAATGATACCAAACAGCACAGTGACTACTTTTCTCCATTTAAATAGTCTGAATAACTGATTACAAGACTGGAGACATGTATGTTACTAATTAAAGAAACTATAATCTATAAACTATAATCTCTATAATCAAATGTGTCCAGACCATTTTAGAATATCTTTGTAGAATAAGCAATCTATTTTCACAGCTTCTTTGCTTTATTCTATGACATACAAAGGCATGCAAGTATACATGATAAAATAGCTTTTAATTTCATCACTTCCAGGAGGAATTACGTATTATTTCAATGAGCTGTAAGGGTACCGACAAATTTGAGCACATCTGTAGGAGATGGATGTGCAGTGAGGCATGAGGAGAGAGAAGTGAGGGGTGTGCGATGCTGGCATGCCACATCCTCAAATGTTGGCCTCATAGATGGCGTCATCCCTTCCCCTCAGGCAGAGTTCTGACTGACTGTCAGTGAGTCATGGGAAAGAGTCACAAAGACCCACAAAAAGCAGGGATTGCCACTGTCTGTTGGTAAACAGTGACTCTACTGCCTTGTGGTCAGGGTACTGCCATAGGGCTCCGATTGGGCCTCTTTGCGAGGTTATGGTTCCGGAACTCATTTTTAGCATACACATTTCAACAACATGCTGCTCACGTGATTCTAAATGTTTACTTATGTACAAAAGTCTCGGTGGTGAACCATTAATTACAAATATTATATATTGCTATAGCACAGATGAAAAAGGAAGCTATCATTATTAATAATAACCTATGGCTAAGAGCCAGAGTTCAGGAAAAACTCCAGGTTCCAGAAAACACAAGTACAAATTTTGCCACACCACTTTTGAAACTCAAGTGCCACCTCTGCTTGACCGTAAATTTTGCAAGCAGTAGCTTATCAACAAGTAGTTTGTTGATAGTATGACCATCTGTTGAGAATCTACAGATGGACTATGCGGACTATTCAAATCAAGTGTGACCCTACCCCACTCCCACACATTGGCAGATATGGTCCTGGGACAGGGCACACTGGACTGCTTGCACTACTTTTGAGTATGCATACATTTATTTGATTGTGTAGTTTGGTGGAACAGAACAATTTTGCCCTAGAACATTGGGAACATTTTATCATTATTGTTTTTTGTTTGTTGTCATTTACGTACTGGCCAGTACTATTTTAAAATATATTTTACCTTGTAATTTCAACTTAAAATGAACATTGTAATTTTGTACATACCTCTGACTCTCTGGTGTCTGTGCTGTTGTGGCCTGGGGGATTGTAGAACCTGTTAGGAAAGAAATGGGTTTAGTCATTAGTACAAACCTGTGACATGACCACTGGACTCATTACTTGGAAATAATTGAGGAACATGGCAGTTGTTGGTTTAGACGAGGTGCTGCGTTTCCAATTTCTGTTTGCTAGCGTAGTTACCATACACAGCTGAGCCCATACAATATATTTTAGATTTTAGATTCTTCAAAGTAGCCTCCGTTTGCCTTGATGACAGCTTTACACATTCTTTCAACCTTCTTCACGAGGAATGCTGTTCCACCACTCTTGAACGAGATCCCACATATGCTGAGCACTTGTTGGCTGCTTTTCCTTCACTCTGTGGTCCTACTCATCCCAAACCATCTCAATAGGGTTGAGGTCGGGTGGCCAGGTCATCTGATGCAGCATTCCATCACTCTCATTCTTGGTCAAATAGCTCTTACACAGCCTGGATGTGTGTTTTGAGTCATTGTCCTGTTGAAAAACAATTGATAGTAGTCAGATGGTAGCCATGATGGTTGAGTGTGCCTAGAATTCTAAATAAATCACAGACAGTGTCACTAGCAAAGCACCCCCACATTACCCCTCATCCTCCATGCCTCATGCGGAGATCATCCATTCACCTACTATGTGTCTCAAAATACACGGTGGTTGGAACCAAACATCTCAAATTTGGACTCCTCAGACCAAAGGACAGATTGCCACGGGTCTAATGTCCATTGCTCGTCTTTCTTGGACAAAGCAAATCTCTTATTATTATTGGTGTCCTTTAGTAGTGGTTTCTTTGCAGCAATTTGACAATGAAGGCCTGATTGACGCAGTCTCCTCTGAGCAGTTGATGATGAGATGTGTCTGTTACTGGAACTCTGTGAAGCATTTATTTGGGCTGCAATCTGAGGTTCAGTTAACTCTAATGAACTTATCCTCTGCAGCAGAGGTAACTCTGGCTCTTCCTTTCCTGTGGCGGTCTTCATGAGAACTAGTTTCATCATAGTGCTTGATGGTTTTTGGCACTGTGCTTTTCCGGATTGGCTGACCTTCATGTCTTAAAGTAATGCTTATTTTAACTGTTCTTGCCATAATATGGACTTGGTCTTTTAACAAATAGGGCTATCTTCTGTTAACCACCCCTACACAACTTATTGGCTCAAACGCATTAACAAGGAAAGCAATTCTACAAATTAACTTGAACAAAGCACACGTGTTAATTTAAATGCATTCCAGGTGACTCTCATGAAGTTGGTTGAGAGAATGCTAAGAGTGTGCAAAGCTGTCATCAAGGCAAGGGGTGGCTAATTTGAAGAATCTCAGATATAAAATATATTTTGATTTGTTTAACACTTTTTCGGTCACTACATGATTCCATGTGTTATTTCATCGTTTTGATGTCTTCACTATTATTCTACAGTAGAGAAAATAGTAAAAATTAAGAAAAACCCTAGATTTAGTAGGTGTGTCCAAACGTTTGACTGGTTCTGCACATCTGGTGTATTCGAAGCAATTATTGGTATCATGATTGTCTGCAAAAAATGTTTTGATTTAGACGCTGATTGACCATAAAGATTGCCATTTTTCCATTCACTATAAAGGGGGGATGCTGTTCTCTGCTAACAACTTCAATGAGATATGGCAGTAGTTCTCCCCTGGTTAGAACAGACTCAGGGTCATTTTCTGTGGCGTCAGAAACACTAAAGCTCATGTTTAGTGTAGTTTGGAAACCAGAAACTGAGGGTAAAAACATGACTTCTTAACACAGAGATTAAAACATTCATAACCGATGGGCACTACATCAACATGAATTGTTTTGCAATCTTGGGAGAAAATAGAATGATACGTTGCACAGTATGATTATGACAAATATTTGATATCACCACAGGTTACAAGGATTGAGAATCCACCCAGAACCCCTCATTGGAGCCCTATATGTGTCACGTCCTGACCTTAGTTCCTTTTTTATGTCTGTTTTAGTTTGGTCAGGGCGTGAGTTGGGGTGGGCATTTGATGTTTTTGTTCTAGGTTTTGTATTTCTGCTTTTGGCCTGGTATGGTTCCCAATCAGAGGCAGCTGTCATCGTTGTCTCTGATTGAGAACCATACTTAGGTAGCCTGTGTTCCCACTATGATTTGTGGGTAATTGTTTTCTGTTTTGTGTATGTCACCTGACAGAACTGTTTCGTTTCTTCCATTCACTTTGTTATTTTGTTTCGTGTGTTCAGTGTAATGAATTAACATGGACACTTACCACGCTGCATATTGGTCCGATCCTTCCTACTCCTCCTCAGACGACGAAGAGATTTGTTACAATATGTATATACTGTATATTGTAAATTTGTCACATGGTAAGATTAAAGCATATAAAGACCCCACTATGGATTGTATACAGCATGCTATAAATTTAGCGACAAAATTATGCCATTCAACAAGTCACAAGAAAACATGTACAGTACTCTGTCTGAATCATTTGGTCCATCCACAGTTAAGAGAGGTATTTTTCCCAGGTTAAGAGGGGTATTTATCCCAAGCATCAAAAATATGAGAGATGAACGGAGGAAATTCATGTAATTGATATAATTGTCATGAGTAATTAAGGATACACAATTGAACTGTCTCATAATAACCTCTATCCGAGCCATTCTCTCAATGTACTGTAAATAGGACATTGTCTGATTTTGCTTTTTCATGTCACAATGTGATCCCTTATAATTACATGTTATTTTGATTTTCAAAGCAGTAAATGTGTGGGAGAAGGCTGCTGATTTAAATATTCATCTATTTATTTAGTATTTTGGCAATGAGGTCTTTTATCTACATGGATACCATTTTTATGTCTAACTAGCATTAGCGCAATGACTGGAAGTATTTGGTATCTACTAGCAATCTAATGCTAGTTAGCAACATCCTTCAAACAAAAAGCAGAGACATAAAAACTGTATCCATGTGTTAGTCTGACTCTGGGGAAGTTAAATTGTAAAATGTATTGAATTTTTAAAAAATTAAACAGTCTACATAACTCTGTAGTCGAAGTGGAAGAACAATTTTAACATTTGTAAGTTCATTCAAATTAAAACAGTAATACCAGATAAGTATTCAACCCCCTGAGTCAATACATGTTAGAATCACCATTGGTAGTGATTACGGCTTTGAGTCTTTCTGGGTAAGTCTCTAAGAGCTTTCAACACATTATTTAAAAAATTCTTCAAACTCTGTCAAGTTGGTTGTTGATCATTGCTAGATAACCATGTAGATTTTACTCAAAACTGTATCTTCAATCTCTGTCTTCTTGGTAAGCAACTCCAGCGTAGATTTAGGTTATTGTCCTGTTTAAAGGTGAATTCATTTGAGTGTCTGGTGACAGAATGAACCAAGTTTTCCTCTAAGATTTTGCCTGTGCTTAGCTCCATTCATATTTTTTTTTATTCAGAAATACTCCCCAGTCCTTAATGATTACAAGCATACTCATAATATACTAATAATATAATATATTAATATTAATTAATTAATTAATATTAATATCATATATACTCATAATATTATGCAGCCACCACTATGCTTAAAAATATGGAGAGTGGTACTCAGTATTGGATTTTCCGCAAACATAACACTTTGTATTCAGGACAAAAAGTTCATTGCTTTGCCCCATTTTTTACAGTATTACTGTGCCTTGTGGCAAACAGGGTCCATGTTTTGGAATATTTGTATTCTGTACAGGCTTCCTTCTTTTCATTCTGTCAAAGGTTAGTATTGTAGAGTAACTACAATGTTGTTGATCCATCATCAGTTGTCTCCTATCACAGCCATTAAACTCTGTAAATGTTTTAAAGTCGCTATTGGCCTCATGGTGAAATCCTTGAGCGGTTTCCTTCCTCTGAGTTAGGAAGGACGCCTGTATCTTTGTAGTGACTGGGTGTATTAATACACCTTCCAAAGTGTAATCAATAACTTCACCCTGCTCAAAAGGATATTCAATGTCTGCTTATTTATTTTTAATCATTAACCAAAAGGTTCCCTTTGCGAGGCATTAGAAAACCTCCCTGGTCTTTGTGGTTGAAATTCACTGCCCGATTCATTACTTACAGATCAGTGTGTACAGTTGAAGTCGGACGTTTACTTACACCTTAGCCAAATGCATTTTAACTCAGTTTTTCACAATCAGTGACATTTAATCCTAGTAAAAATGTCCTGTCATAGGTCAGTTAGGATCACCACTTTATTT